>NW_006799946.1:1789767-1887016 GCF_000485575.1 Poecilia formosa
AAACAAACACAGAAACAGTCACAACAAACAACTGACTTGCGTTCACAGTGAGCTTCACATCTTCGCAACTTCACCAAAACACAAGATATTCAGCACAGCAGCGGACTAAAGTGAAGACACCGCACAGGACAGAATGGGCACTGTTAATGTACAAATCTGTGGTGTCTTCAGGTAAGTGGATCTTAGTGTGGCCTCATACATGGTGGACGCAGATGACAGCACCTGTGTTAAGACATCCAGGCTTTGTCTGCTTACTGTTTGTCCTTTTCTGTCATAGTTTCTCCACTAGTCCCTAACTCTTGGCTTTCAGGCGCAGTTGGGGTAGCTTTAAGTGCTGGTGTTGAGCTCAGTGTCTGCGAGTGCGCTGGGCCCCGGTGCCTGTGGTGGTGACATAGAGAAGAGGGTGGGGCTGTCGGAGCTGAGGTCCTCTCTTCAGGTTATTAATGCTGGCTGTGGAGGACTCGGCATTTGTTCCTATGGAGACAAATGAATAAAATAAAGAGATTGAACCATAAAGAATGTCACTTTCTATCCACTAGCAAGGATGACTGGTCACCTGTATGTGTGTGATTGCTGTGGTGAGGCCTGACTTTGGCGATAGGAGGGACCCCTCTGTACTGTGGACGCACCACGGGGGCCTGGGGTTGGCCGTTAACATGAAGATGAGGGTCCGATGTGCTGTCCAGAGGACGAAACCTCTGAGCTGTGATGGCTTTGGTCTGAGGCAGCTGCATGAGAGAGAAGTGAGGAAATGTTAGGACTGAAGCAACAACTTAGATGCCAGAGTGTCGATGGTTCTCTCAGCCAAACAAACTGCCATGTGACAAGAACTGTCAACGCTGTCGTAGAACCAATGACTGGTTTTCGGTATGCAGTTCCATCATTTTGGTATTTCACTAAGTTCCAAATGTGACAATCCAAGAAGTGCATTTTGAGAGAGTAGCTTGCACTTCACGAGAATTTCAAGTAGCCAAAATCACAGCCCCTTCAAATTGGCTACGAATTTGCTCAAAATGATTTGAGACGAAAACCTTCAAAAATATTTCACACTTCACAACATTTAATAACAAATTAAAATGACTCACTGCTTGACCAGTGACCTCAAAAGATCTTGAGCGTCTTTTCTTGCGACGGGCCTCAAAGTCCACCTCGCGAGGTGTTTGGTTCTTGTTGGCGGCGTGGTGGTTGCGAGGACGTGTCCAAGTCACGTGCAGGCCCGGTCCCTCCCCTGTGCTGCTGGACAGGTTATCATCAGAGGTGGCGTGTCTCAGTTCAGGGCTCGGCTGCCTGCCGCGCCGCAAGGGTAGGCCTCTAGGGGGCCCCTCGATTAAAGAGAGGTTGCTTTTCTGCTTTTTGTGGTCTAGGGGAGAGGGGGCAGCAGGTAACCGGAGGACATCCACCTCCAGGGCTTTGGAACGTCGACGGGCTGCTTTTACCACAATGTTCTGAACCCCTTTAAGGATCTGCTGCCGTTCTGTGCAGACATGGTAAAATAAATATTTTAGGTGAGGGATAAAAATCGGAATGATTCATATGAAGTATCTTCTGCTTGGCTTTCGTTTTAAGACGTAAAATATAATTTGTGCCGGGGAAAACGCTATTTTCTGCATTTTCACACAGGAATTACCAAACAATGAGGACATAGTGATGCATTAACGTGTCTATTGGTTGGATGATTGCACTGCACTTTCATAATTTGTCACATGACAGCAATATACCTCAAAGTTTTTTATTTAGATTTTATGATAGAGCAACACAAAGAAATCCATGAATGCAGAGAAGAGTCACCACAACCTCACCGTGTTTTTATGGTGTCTTCAGGGTGTTAGTTTTCCGTCACCCATACCGTTTAATATCCAAGACAAAATGTGTTATTTTGGTGACCAGAGAACTTCCTTTCATACGTTTAATGGAAGCTGTCTTTCTCATCGTTTTTGCGAAATCCACAACTACTAGCTACCTAATGTCTTAATATTTGACGTTTTTCCTCCTGCTCAGCCCTCAACAAACATGATGCTGTTTGTCCTCTAATGCTCTCTACCAAACCTCCGGGGCCTCCCCAAAACAGCTGGATTCAAAGCAAGATTAAAATGAAGAAAAGTAGACGCTTGTCCAGTTGTTCATTTCTGAAGGCAGATGGTTAAGTAGGTTTGTGTTGCATTCACAATCTTCACCTTCTATATGTTCTGCATGTGATGTGAAGACATTTGCTTGCTGTTTTGGGACACTAAAATAAATGAAGTGACTCATGTAGCTAATCTGTCTGTCCACACTGTTATAAAAGAACAGAACAGGTAGATATTTGAGGGATTGCTGGAATAAATATGTCATGCTGTGTTTTTACAGAACAATCACTGGAAGTACTTTAATGAAGTCAAACAAACAAAAAGCTTCTCTGCAGGTATTAACATGTTCCATAATGAACACCACATCTGAAGAAGGATCTTACCATTTCGAGAAATGGTCATATCACCCCCCGCTTCGCTGCTCTCGGGTGACGAGTCCAGTTGGCTGCTGATGCTGTGGCTGAGATGGCTGTAGCTCGTGAAGCTTTCAGGAGCCAGAGGATGCAGCTGCAGACATGAGGATCAGAGGGACTCATTGCGACCAAACATTCACTGCAGTGTTACTTTTGATAATATCCGCGTCTTTCCAAAATCAAATCTTGTAGTACATTTTTACTCTGGAGATCCAAAGCTTCTTCTTAAGATTTTACAGAAAACAGAAAGAAAATCTAAAAGAGGTAAAAATCTGCGAGAGCCTAAATGAAACAGAGGGTGGTGCTGTTTAAAAAGGAAAAGAACTGGTCTGACCGCATTCACGTTTTGAATGTTCCGGAATCAATTTCTGATGTTAAACTCGCATATGATGTAGATGTAATACACAAAGATGGGAGTATATTAAGTGTTTATTTCTGTAAATTAATTTTCTTAGGAACTCTTGATGTTTATATAAATTGATGCAATATGAAACTTTCTCATTTTGAACTGAATCACTGAAATACATAACATTTTTGATAATATAATTTACTGAGCGGTACCTCTCAGGATTATTACCTGAAACAAAGCAGAGTAGCTGGTGTATAGGAATTGTCCTTACCTCTCTGTTGCCTTTCCCATTTATGTGTATCGGAGGAGGGGTCATTACAGCCGAGTTCTTTATCTGCTTGGCGTGAGGACTGCTTTTAAACACCCTGTCCCTGAGGCAGAGAAAATATGAAATCAAGTCAATGAGCAAAATGCACTTTTAAATGCATGTTATGAGTAAAGAATAAGAAAATGATCTCCTCTTACGGCTCAGCTTCAGGGAGAATTGGGGGTAAGGTGTGTCTGCGCATTCTAGCTTGACCTCGTCTGTTCTCTGCGAACATGTCGCGTAAGCTCTCCTGGTCGGAATCTACGTCCTGTGTGTAATCGCGACCTTGACCCGGCAGAGAGATCTTTGGTAAAGATCCTTCCTGCAAATTAGAATACAGAAAACGCCTTCGTAATTTGTCCTGCCAGTTTAATTCATATCTAAGCATCTTGACTAATTGATTCAACATGACACTGTCACCTTGATGGTTTGTCTGTTGGTCACCTTGTCCAAGGCTACAGCTCTCTCCAGCTTCCTCTCATCCAGCTCCCTCATGTACGCCTCATATAGTTCCTGGAGGTGCGGCGGTACAAGCAGGCTGTGCTCTAAAACATGCAGAGGGAGACATGTACATGGGTGCTATAAGCTAGTTTTACGTACAGGCATTTAAAGCGTTGCACACTCAGTACGGATGAGTAGCAGAAACTCTCACAGGATGATTTGTGAGTGCTGAAAACGAATCTTTAACAACTAACATCCCGATAAAACTGTCTTATCAAATGTCTTCTAAAGCGGACATCCACCCAGATGGTGCAGCAGTTTCGAGAAACCGAGATTATTTTCTGGCCCGAGATGAAAATTTGATTACTGGCCACTTTAAGTTGTCAAGAATAATCCTGATGGAGCTGTGTGCCTGAGGCTGAGGCTGCCTGTACCTATACAGCTGGAGAATTGATCAGGACTATGCCACTCTACCTTGAGTCAAGAAAAAATATGTTTGGATCTGGGCCCCTGTGTAGTTTTAAACATCTGGGGGTTTTCTTTCGTGTGTGTGGGTAAGTTTTTCTATTCAAGCGTATGCCATGTCGCCAATCAAGCCTTTGTGCATGAAGTCACAGGGTTGCAACTTGTAATTTCTTGTCAGGGTTAATAATCTGTGAGAAATGCACACAGCACACATGCATTTTTCAACTGACGACTGAAAAATCTTTAGAAGAGTCCAACGCAAAGGTCAAACGCAGCGTAATGATTTAAAAGTAAATTACCATCTATGAATTGTCTCTGTTGCTGAATGATCTCATCACATAGGTGTCTGTGCTGCTCAAAGCGCTGAACCACAAAGTTTTTCTGCCGGATGACGTTGTCTTTGATCAGAGCGTGGGACTGCATCTCCGCGTTCTCGATCTCCAGCTCGTGGACCTTGCAGAGGAGGCCGAGGACTTCGCGTTGCTCCTCTGAGCTCACCCTGCGAGGAAGGAGCTCCTCCAGGCGCCGGCCTCGATCCCGGAGCTCCAGAAACCTCTGCTCCAGTAAACCCTTCAATCAGAGGTTTTTTTTTTTTAGTCAGTACGGGAGAACGTCAGAATGTATTCCAATCCTAACATTTTGAAGAAGCAAACCTTCTGCTTTTGAATCTTCTTCTGCTCGGCCATGAGGGTGAGCAGGTTTTCCCGAGCCACTGCTACCTCCCGGGTCTCTGTGCTGTCTGGGGGAGACTCTGGAGAATCCGAATCCTTCTCACTTTCGTCTTTATTGACACTTTCCTTCCTTCTTTCTGCGCGCCACTTTCTCCTGCGCTTACTCTGCTCCTGCTCCCAGCTAGGGCACATAATACATGTGTATATTGTTAGAAAGGTTTTTAGCGACAGCTGCAGTTACATGTTCTAAAGCTTCCAATGATTCTTTACTTTGAATAGACTTTCTAGTCAAGGAAAATCATAAGTAGATTTGCTTCACTGTTAACAGTTAATAACATGAAATAGCTACAGAGAAACACTTACTGTGCACTAATTATTTTAATTAAACCAGACCAGAGCAAGAATAAGAGTCTATTTAAACCCCCGAGCGGAGAATTGAGAATTATGAATATTAACTGGAAAACAGCTGCTAAAATGTGACAATCTGGATTGTTAGATTTTAAATGACAGGTGTGCTCTGCGGTGAAACAGCAGAAATCCGACTGACTCTGCAATGGTGACGAGGTGTTTAGAGGTGTCGATCTGGATCTCCATGTTGCTGTTCTCCAGCTCGATCAGACTCTTCCTGATCTTCATCTGCTGCCGGAAAGCATCCAGAAGCTGCTCCCTCAACTCGTCCATCTCTGCTCTGCTCTGCTGGCTGGAGTGGGCTTGGACCTCCGCTGAAAGACAGTGGAAATACAAAGAGAAATAAAGGAAGAAAGAAACATGAACACAGTTTTCAACAGATGTTGAGTTATGTGACTTTTATTCGTTTAAAGTCGAGACGATCAAATTTACCCTGGACGTTTCGGATGTCAGCTCGGTCTGAGCCGACCTGCCGGCTCGCCTGCTCCGCAATCTTCTTTTTGAGCCGCTGGATTTCACAGCGGAGGTCAGAGATGATGTTTGTGTACTGAGCAATGTGGTATGACACATTTATTAGGTTCTTCTTCACCTAAAGCAAACAGTGATGGGAAACAATATGTCTGGGGAAAAAAATCCAATCCACTTCAAGGTGAGCCTTTATTAGGGCGAAATAAAAGTTTACCCGTGTTCGAATGCTTTTGGCACGGTCAGCGTACGTCAGCGTGTTTCGAGACTCCTCGAAAGCTGTAGAGGCGGGGCTAATATGGGCTATCATCACCGTTCTGCTGTTCCCACCCAATGAGTCCTGTCATTGAAATATGAGACACATTTTCGTGAATATAACAGACAGAGTGGCTTAAACATTTTTTGTGTGTTTTATAGGTCCAGTCTTAAGATTTAATACTACTAAATAATGCATTACTGTGAAGTAGAAGAAAAATTATACTTGGTTTTAAAAAATATTTTAACTAAAAACTTGAAAAGTGTGGAAAGCATTTGCATTCTACTCGCCAGAGTCAATCCTCGTAGAAACACAAATGTGCCGCACACTTTTCAGATTGTTAATTTGCAGCTCACAATTCGGCACCACTTTGTCTCAGTCTATCAAAGGAGCTTGTTTGAATTCTGTGCAAATGCGTGGCGTCTTTTGCCAGGCACTGTATAAAGAAAGGAATCTTTTCTCAACTGCGGTACCTTCAGGAGGCGCGTCAACTTGCTGTCTCGATAGTTGACGTACTTGTTGCCATTTTTGTCACTCAGGGCGTTAATGCAGTTGCCCAAAGCCAGGAGGGAGCGATTGATGTGAGCTCCTTCTTTCAATCGCTGACCTCTATTCTGGGTCTGAAAGAGGCAGAGATCGATGGGTGAGAAAACCTCTGAACTCACAGGGGTTTTTATCACTTTGTCCCTGTGACGGGGGTCAGATGAAAGCTTTCAGTAGAAGGAGCTAGAGGGAGACTGGGAATAGCAAGCAACAAAAGGCATCCAACTAGTACCAGGGAGATTTTATTTATATGGTGAATGCGGTAGAGACGAAAAGTCAAAGAGAAGACCAAGACTGAACAATTTCACCTCACTTCAGTGAAACACATTTTTCTTACTGAGAGAAAAATAAGGCACATACTTCATAAATACATTTGGATTTAGCCACATTTAGATCAAACAAGGATCGTATCATATTTCAAAGCCAGAAAAACAAAAGAAGTTGTTTTGGATTTTTGAAGCATATAAGTAGTTATGAAATACTTCTCTGAAACAAAACGAGCATTTTGAGTGACGTCCTCCAAAACAGGAAGGCGCTACCAAATACATTGCATCTGAAACTGCAGGGTGAGTCTGAAAAGCCCTCACTATAATCACAGAGCTTGACAGACCTTCATAACTCAACTAAACAGATGTGTGGCTGCTTATTTGTAAGGAAAGTAAAAAGGATTCAGTGAACCCCTTTCCAATAAAAATATTCTAAGCAGGAAAATGGTAATAGATCAGTGCAAGTAAAATGGTGAAAGGAACAGTCTCCGGACTAGAAATTTGGAATTAAAAGGAGAAATAACTCAAACCTGAGGGATGTGAGCACACTGTCCCAGCCTTGACTGGAATAAAGCTAACAGCCAGCCCACCGAATCATCAACAAGGCTTGTCTATGAGCTTGAAGTTTCATCTAAAAAAAAATGTTTCTTTTACAGATAAATTTGCTTTGACTTTTTTGTTTTCTCCGTTTCTGTGCAAAATGACAGAGAAGGCTTGGTCTGTTTCGTCTGGGTTCTGAATCTCCCTTCCACTGATCGCAAATGTAACATCTGCTAAGGTGTCTTTTTGGAGCCAAGTAACATGTTGTTGAGGAGAAACTAAAGGTAGATAAGCTTAGAGTGTTTGAGTGGAGTGACTGTCGGTGTTCTAGGGGAAACACTTTGTATTAAATCAGCCTGGATGACGGGCAGCAACTTTAACAATAATTTGGAGTCCTGTTTGTGGTCGAGGAAGCCTGCAGAACATACAACGAGGATCTCATGCAGGACATCGTGACCGACATCGCCTGCAGGAGGGGATCGGACTAAACGAGAGGATTTACTTCACTTTCGGGATCTAAAAGAATGAGAGATTAATTTTTTTTATCATAAAGTTGTTGCAAAATGTACTAGGTAATATCGGATCATGTAATTCTACATTGTGGGAGTTGGCCCCTCAACTGTGATGTTGCTAAGATTGAACGAGAAATTACAACAGCCAAGCAATAAAAAGAATAATTACTAGCTGTTACAGCTGCCCAATAAATTTGATGAAATGGACGTATTAAAGATTATGAAATGGAAGTCAGAGTTTTCCCAGTCACTGGGAAAACTCTGAAGTATGATTCACATAAGTGTAATCAAAGTTGACACTACTGATATATGCATTTAATAATCTGAGTGGTTCATGCAGCGTTTTGCAAAGACCACCAGAAAATAGTGCATTACTTTTTTCACACAATTGGTAGAATTCATGTTTTTTTTTGTTTTTTTCTGGAGGGAGATTAAGGAGGAAATCTGAATAATGGGAAAATAATACAACACTTTTCATATATTGTATATAAAAAATATCCAAATGTAAAAAATTATCCTTTTACTTGTGATCATTTATTACACAAATCCCAGTAAAATCCATTGATCCTTGTCGGTGTAACTTCAGAAACTTTGAAGGCTATGAGTACTTTTGCAAGGCACTGTAGTCTCCCTCATAAAATGATGTTCATCTTGAAAAGTGAAATTGCAAAATAAGCCAACGTTAAGGGGAGTCTCCGGTTTAGATGTAGAAGCGATGTAGAAGCGTATGCTACGCATACTACGCATGTTCAATCACATGCAAAGAGTAGAAGGACCTTGAATTTTGAACTTAACGTTATCAAAGGATATCTAAATACAAGCACAAAGCGACAAATCTATCCACCTGAGCAGCTCTTTCTGAGCCGGCGAGGTCAATCATGAAAAGCCGAGCGAAGCGGACCTCCTGCAAAACGTCACGACAACGGCTCTGCTGCTTGACGGCAACCTGCAGCACAGCGTGGGAGCGAGACGATGTCTGATTAGCGGCCGTTGGCTCCTGCGTACGCTGCTTGTTGCCCTTCATTAGCAACTCCATGATCTGAGGAGACACGAGTGAGGCAGTCAGGAGTGTTCGTAGCTTTTTAACCGTGCGATGAAACCGCACAGGGCATCCTCTCACCTCCTGGGCGTTGATGGTCGACACTTCTGTGATGCCTGCAACCTGAATCACACCCTTAGAGTCTTCTCTTAGATCCAAGAAACCTGAAGATGGGTTCAGCAGGTCTCTGATCATCTCATTGTAGATCTGTAAATATATAGATAGAAATATAAAACATTCTTCAGACAGGATTAATCAGTTGGAATGTGTACATGTAATAAGAATACAATAAGCATTTTTTTTTTCTGAAATTCAATTCAATAACAAAACTCAAATTAATTGCTGGTACACACAAAAATGGACTACTACTGTTATTTTTTAAGCATATGGTGTAGCTGGTTTAATACTACTATATAGAATAGTAATTTAAAAAGATTGATAATCTCAAAAATCAAACAAAAAATAATAATTATCTCTGAGGGGAATGAATCCATAACACATTCAAAGAAGTGATCAAATTCTGCATATTTATCCCGGTGGAAATTTACTCCGCATCAAATTACTTACACCTGGAGCACATATTTTATAATCAAATATTTCGATAAACAAGGCCAAACGCAATAGCAAGCTGTACCAGTATTTCTGCAAACTAGTAGAAGAGGATAAAATGGTTTCTTTCTTTAATATAAATGTTTAAAATATAATCCACGTTGGTTTAAGGTTTTAATATCATTAAACAATTCCTTAGTGTCTCTCTTGAGATTAAAGGCATAGTTTGAATGGCATAAAATTAGATATTTATGATTAAGTTTGAAAAGAGAGTTTGGGAAAACGAAAACAGAGAAGAGAAGTTTTCAAGTAACGTTGGACATCTAAAGATGTGAACCAGAACATCCAGAGTTAGAACAGAAAAGTATCATTTTTTTGTGACTCATTAAGTTAGTTAGAGAGAAAATGTAAACAAACTACCACTATTGAAAAAAAAAAAAAAAAAAATCTCCTGGATGGAACTATTTTTCCACTCAAGGCTCCAAGAAAAAAGACAACCAATAAAACCAGAGCGACTAACAACATACTTATATATAACAATAACAACTACAAAACCACTGAAAAGGACATGGGACAAGTTAAAACAAGATGTACCAAACAATTTTTGGAAAAATTTGTCATTAGCTGAAAGTCTTAAACATCAAATTTGAGAGGAATTAGTGATTTAATTATTTTTTTTTTCTCTATATAATGTATTGTATCATGTCAGGGTTTTCTTTTTTTTTTATCAGAATGGAGTTACTGACAAAAATCAACAGTTCAAATATATCCTGGATCCAGGTATGATATTATCACACCAGTGTAAGAACATTTTGGACAATGATAAAATAATTTAAACCTTTCAAGACACATTCAGTTGAAAGCTGAAACAAGATCCTGAAAAGTGACCACAGGATGACAGACAAAAATTTTAGGACAAACTTACTGCTAAACTCACTCTTAGCCAAAAGCATACTGTAGCAGTATGCTGTCATTCACACTGACATCTTAATATTGGCTATGTTTTTATTTTACTTCCCCAACTCTCACTTCAGATAGAGCGTAAAAGAGTTTGGGGTATAACGTGATGCTACCAGCTCTGAAAGATGTGCTCAGCAGACAACTTAGAAGTTTAAATCGGATACCAGATATTGCATTCTGAAATAAATGAGGAAGAACTGTAGGATGTATTGGTGCGTTCCTGTGCATGTGCTGTAGTGATTGCACACGTGACAGAAAACGAGATCCAAACAAGAGAAGCAACAGACGTGTGCACTTTGCTCAATTCGTCCATAAAATGCCATTTAACCTCTTCGCTATGAGGCGGCGGCACTAACAGATTGCTCCCTGGAAACGGCAAACACACACGTCACACACGCAGTCATTTGAGGATTCAAAGTTGCAAAACGAATGCAGGTCAGAAAGCTTGTTCTACATGCAGTTTCTGACATTTTGATGGAAAAGAATTTCACTCCCACCCACTCAAAGAGAAACTAAAAAGCTACGCAGCAATAAATTTGTCCCTCAGTGTTCATAATGACAGCGGCTGGCAGTGAAAACAAAAGCCGCAATTTTGGTGCCAAATGCAAAAACCCCTCCAATAGGTTGAAATTGTGCGAGACAAGTGCTTTATTTGTGCCACTTTGATTTTCAGTTGAAAGCTGACTGCTCTTAGTGTTAGACTTTGTCATTAAGGTACTTTTGCTACTCCAATTTATTCTTGACAGCCAGAGAATGGAGCAAATTCTGTTGATACTCTACAGTAAACATGGCTTCGTTATAAATCTAGTTAGTATTCCATACCTGCTTCCTCAGACAGAATCAAACAGACTTCCAGACTCTGTACGAACGGATTGAAGTGATCGAGGACAAGTAGATGATGGAGAAACAAATAAAGACGCTCCAGACATCTGAAATCTCTCGGGCTTGTCAAAAGCCTGTCTAGCAAGTCGCCAGGGTCTTTCACAAGCCTTGAAAATGACATTCACTTGTGTTCAGTCAATATCTGTTATGAAGCTCTTGGACGTATTGGGTTGGATAAGCAATCAAGACCAATTTTGTACAGACCAAACAATACATGTATAGTAACTTTTACTAAAAGAAGGCAGGGTTAAGATCAGCATTATTATGGAAATTATTTTTCATGACAAAAAGTCAAAGTGTAACAACAGGCCAAACTCAGGTTTTTGATTATGTTTAGTTCCTTAAAATGTAAAAGAATAAAGCTTTCATCCGATACATGGGAATAACCATGATGCATTTTAAATCCCACCAGTACTATTACACTGAATATAACTATTAGTAATTAAGATTTTCTAAATGCCTGACTTAATTTTAGGGTCAAGTTTGGTAATAAAGTTAAAACTTTAAAAGACAACCCAAGATAAATTGATGACACACTTTACTCTTACCTAACTGTCAAGTTATGCTGCCTCTCAGGGCGGAACTTTACGTGCTGTTCCACAGTAAGCTTGTTACTCGGTTGGACAGTGTTTTTGGTTCGGTAAGTGCAGGTTGTTGAATTATTGTGTTCAGCATTTCTTCTTGAAAACAGTTGCACGCTGATTCAACTCTCAGAAGGACAGATGATGCAGTGCTTTTGCCACATCTTGACAGCGGTTTTGTATTTTTTCTTGTTATCCTTTTCACAGAGAATGCAGGTGTTCCCAAACTAAATGGGAAGGATATCTCCATCTGGAGCCCGGATATTCATTCAAGTTCTGAGGCCTGCACTTAGATATTCTCAACACTGGAAAAATACTGAATTTAGCAAAAAAAAAAAAAAAAAAAAGAAAAGAAAGAAACATTATTTAAAGGAATCTATTGAAGAGTTTTGGATTTATCTTAATGTTTTAAATATTTGTGTCATTTGGGCAAGTCGGTTTTTATGTGTTTCTCAAAACTTCATCTAGATTCATTGAGAGACTTCTTCGTATTTCTTGGAAATCCATCTTGTACTAATCCTACAAACTGGTATTTGGAACTGCACTTAAGGGACTAGTATATAACTAATGCTTTTTTTTTGGCATTGCTTAACAAATAAAAATTGTTTAGGAAAGGTTTTGGGAAATGTTCACAACACCAAATATAGCTCTTCATTGACAGAAGAGAGAAAAAAGCAAAAGAAAAAGAAATGCAATAAACTCTTGCATTTGAAAGGGTCTTTTTATCTTCTTCAGTGCTTATGCCGGAAAATAAGAGACCACTCACAGCATTGCAAAGTTATACCTCTATGACACAAATGAACCAGCTTCATTGTATCTGGTGCTGTTAAGGGAACTAAGTTGAGCTGTTCCTGCTTGTCTTTAATGAGGTGTGAAGCTGAGTCCAGCAGGCACACAGAAAAATGAGCATAATCAGTCCCCAGATTCATCCACAGCTAATTACCCACAGACAAACCGAGGCAAAAAGGGGAGAAAAAAAACTGTTCAAAGGCACAAGATGACAGAAACAGCAGTTCAGCAAAAGCAACACAAAGAGCAAAACACTTAGTGTTCATAGTTGGACATCAAGGACATTGTTTTGATCATATTTAAGCTTGTAATGATAGCAAAACATTTACAGTTTTTCATAGCATTTATATTATGTGGGTTAGAATGTGTCAAATCCCAGGACTAAATCCAAAACAGAATGTGTGATACAACTTGAAAAACGACCATTGTGCTTTCTGTCAAATTTGACTGACCTCGAGCTAATTTTCAAAGAAAGGACAAAGATTTCAGTTTGTAAATGTGAACAGCTAAAAGGCACATACCCCCATAAAATTGCAGCTGTAATTCCAGGCACATCTACTTAGCTCTCAGGGGTTCGGAACAAATGGACGTGACACTTCTCAGATTTTTATGCGTAAGTGATTTTGAAAGCTCTTCCTACTTCCCAAATATGTAGTACTTTGTGTTACTACCCAAAAACAAAAATCCTAAAACAAATATATGTAAGTTGATGGTTGTAAAATGGAAGTAATGTATCTGAACTTCCTTGCAGATAAAGGACTTACCTCTAGGTAGGACATTGAGACGCTGTACAGCATGTCATCACTAGTCTCCTCGATGGCACGAAACAAGTCATTCAGTGTGCGAACGTAGATTCCTGGCTCTTTGTCAGTGCCTAGCATGGTGTATGTCTTCCCACAACCTGAAACAAAGCAGGACATTTTATTTGTTAAGTGCTAAGAGCAGTTCTTCCCAACTTGTTCTTGTTCTTGAGAAGAACAAGAACAAGTTGGGAAGAACCCAAGAACAAGAACAAGGGAAAAAAAGGGATTTAAGCTCAAGCAATTATTGATTAGTTTACTCCACAATATGTATATTAAAGGGTATTATGCAGATTGTGGGCTCCAAGGAGCACAAAGAAATTAATGTTGCTTTGAAAATATCTAATCATTTTTTCCGGCACGGGAAGATTTGCAAGCTTAATGCTTAAAGGGGAGTATTATGTATTTTTCTAGACACACAGTGCCATTTTATAGCACAATCAAGTAACTACGTTAGCTTCAGTTGTATCTGATGCCTTGAAATTGGCTCATGTCTCTTTAAGACGTTAAAGTTTTTTAACTTTAAGTGAAGTTACAAGTTTACTGTTGCATATTGACTTATTTTCACTAAAAGGTTGCTATTTGAATATCTTCCCTAGCTCAACTAGTCTTTGCCAGCCTAAAAAGTCTTTGTAAGCCTTTTACTTCCACTACAGGCGAAGCATGACTCATTTTCTCATTATACCTTTGCTGAATACAAAAAAAAATAGCTCTCCAAAAGGTTTCACTTCATCTTCCAGCGAGGGTGCTGACTAATTCAGGCTGATGGCATAGTGAGGGTCAGCATAATAATACATGTGCTTCGAGAATAACGGCCTAGATGTCTGGCTAGGTCTTGTTGAACACACACAGACAAGAGTTAAACACAAACCTGTGGGTCCATAGGCAAACACCGTGGCATTGTAGCCTGATATGAGGCCTTCAATGAGCCCTTTGGTTGTAGCGCGGTAAACCTCTTCCTGCAAATGGGGAGGAAACCAAGAAGAAATAATGATAGGAACAAAAACACATTAAAATGTTGCTAATTTATTTGAGCTTTACTCAGCTTATGATTCAGGTGAACTCTCTTCTCTAACTAACCTGACTAGCCGAGAAGTCGAATGCCACGTCAAACATGTAAGTCTTCTCCCTGGAGCGGTTGGCACGCAGGATGTCATCTGGATCTTCCATAGGGTCCATCAGAACCACCATCTAATAATAATGAGGAATGAAAAAGACTCAGTGAGTGTGGTGTCAAAGCCCACTTTGACATCTGGGTGCCTAATTATCCTTGATGGCGTGTGTCTTTGTCAGTTACACTGTAATGCTGAGCTAATGAGCAAGTTTGATCTTAATTTACTAAACTAATCATTGAAAATTATGCCACAGGAATTGTCATGGATGAATGGATGGCTGACTAAAACATTTAGATGATAGGATGCATACTATCATCTAAATGATAGATGATATCATTTAGATGATGTCATTTAAATGATGTCATATTACCTTTTTCTATATTAGTTAGACCACATTCTACACTTTCCAGACTGAATAGGAATGCTGAATAGATCTCAGTGTAAACATGAAACTTCAAAAGCACGTCTATAGTGGAGAGTGAAAGGGCCAGTTATTTTCAATGACAGATTTTTTTCCCAGATGTTCTAGTGAATCGCTTTGTATATGGTGTAAATATGTAAACGTCAATGAGACTGCAATGAGACGCGGTACTTAACACAGTCATCAGCAACAGCTGTCTTAATGGTTCGTAACTCATTTGCTTGGAAGATTGCAAATGTGATTAGTTCCTCCAAAAGTACAAACAAGTGCATTCAATTTTCAGTAAATTCAGTCACTGTTGGGTTTTTTTTTTCAGTTTAATAGAGGTACTCGACAGTCTCTAAGTAAACCCCCTGAGTACAGACATCACAAATTACTCTTTCACTAATCAAAAGTTATCTTTCTGATCACGCTGGAAGGATGTTGAATAAAAATGAAAG
Source organism: Poecilia formosa (assembly GCF_000485575.1). Taxonomy (NCBI): domain Eukaryota; kingdom Metazoa; phylum Chordata; class Actinopteri; order Cyprinodontiformes; family Poeciliidae; genus Poecilia; species Poecilia formosa. Next base: position 1,805,046 of record NW_006799946.1, read on the forward strand.
AACAAATAGAAGGAGAGGACTTAAGAAACAGGACAAATTGTTATTTCTGCAGTTTCCCATGATTAAAAAGGTTTTGAAACCACAGTAAATGTCACATATAACCGTATTTTACAGAAAGAACAGAGACATCTTATAAAACAAATAAATTGCAAATAGGCATTCCCTTTTTTTCTGATCAAATAACAAAGTTATACACATTATGACCTACAGCCTTTCAAAAACAAAAGAAAACTGAATGTCAAACAAAAGTTAAAAAAAGCATCCTTGTGTCAGACACAGCCTCGACAGCACTGGCACACAGCATGTATGCGATTATGAAGAAAATGAAATGTCAAGTTGTTCTGATTGTGCTGCTTGACAGAGCCTTTGTCTGATACGGAACCTTTTGTTTTCTCGCCTCTGAAAGCTGCGCACCAGAGAAGTGCACTACATATCCAACAAATAAATAAATAAAAAGTGTTGATCAATGTCTGTCAGAGTAGGTGCAAGTGAGATGGAAATATTACAGTTAATGGAAGAAACTGCCCTTCACGTGGCGTATGATGGACAACAGGGCCAATAAAAAGAAGGAAGCCTTCTGTCCTCACTTTAGATGCTGCAGAACGATGGGGCAGCTGGGACTTCACCTGGTGTGATTAGCTGGTCAGCTTTGTTCAGCAGCAGACCCCGAGAGTCCTCGGAGCCCTTCTAACACCGAAGCACACGGCCTGTTTGATATGACGCCCTAACCATCGAGCAGCTCACTTTGAAGCCTCTCAATTGAAATTCAAGAGCAGACATTTCACTTCTAATAAACTGACAACAACGAATAAAGGCGGAGGGCCAAGGAAAACTCGCACAGGCTGTAATCAGTAAAAAGGTGAACGGGAGAGGAGGATGTAGCACTTGAGAAAAAGAGAAAGAGGAAATGAGGAGGGACTGAAAAGACAAAGCAACATCGATTTCAACACAGAAGAAGCAAAAGAGAGAAGGACTAAGTGGTATTCTCATTATGGTTTTCTTCCTATTCCTTATGCTTGGAGCTGCAGAGATGACCGAGTTCTAACTTAATTTCACAACAAAAGTTATGAGAACAAAGAGACATTTGTTTTAAAATACAAGGTCAGAAGCTTTTTGGTCTGAGCAAAACCAATATGGTTCACAAACAACAGCATGCCTTTGATAACACTGCTGAAATTGGATAAAAATGAGAGAGTAAGCATTGAAACTGACTAACCAGTGCAACGTTTCAGTACTCAACTAACCCCTCCTGTTCTCTGCTAAAAGTCTTGATTTTATGGTCTCACAATCACAATGAACCACAAATGTGTTCAGATCTCACAGAAAAATGAAAGCTTTCTTTTTCCTTGACGCCCATACAATAGGTGTATTTTTTAGTGGCTGAAAAGCAAGAGCTTACGGAGATGGGTTAGAACATTGAAAAAGGGTAAAGAAAATGAGTGTTAGTCATAATCAATATGATTATTTCCATTTCCATCAAAAGTATCAAATTCAATATTTTCTGAAATTGTGCAGCCCTACTTCTCAATTTCAGCATGTTTTGTGAAAAGTATCAGTATCCCTGAGTTTCCTTAAGGAAGCTGATGAGCATGCAACAGCATTCTTACATAACTGCAAGTGATGCAGGTATCAAATGTCCACACACTTTTGTCTATGTGGATGCTCTGGGGAAAAAAATCATGTGCTACTCAGGGTGTTGATAACACCTCTATTCCCATCTGTCACCTGTGTTTCTTGAGTTACGCTGCCTCCACAGCTCCCTCCGTGAACATGCACGTGTAACAGCTGGTGTATAGGAAGATATAAGATCTCTAATTTTCTTAAGTCCCTTGATAAAACTCTAAGGGGCTGGCTCTGATCACACTGCTTGGACGTCTGGGAATGTGCCCTGGGGATTTAAGGCCAGGAATGAACTGACCTCGCAGAAGTTTTCAACACATGCAGATGCCCTTTAAAGTACTCTGTGTTCAGTATTAAGAAGCTTCTGAGAAATAAAGTCAAGGGTGAAGTACAGGTCAGGACCTGGTGTTTGGAATTAACATAGAGTTAAGTCATGTAAAGGACAAGGTAAGCTGTGATGATAAATTTCCTACATGTCATTTGCTCATGCAGCTAAATGAAAACATGTGCTATTGGACACAGAGTAAAAATGAAGCATGTCTTCTTTAGACATAAATAAGACATAATGGCATAATCCATGACTAAGTGGATGACAGGAGAACATCACTTTATTCAGAGCACAATGATCTAAAAAATAAAAGCCATTTTATGGCCTTTGGCCAAAAATAAAGTCACTTCAAGCAGTTGGGTGAAAAGATGACCTGATACCCTAAAAATATTTTGTTACAGATTAAAAATCCTATCCATCCTCAAACCAAAAATGAATATTGAACGTTGACAAATGCAATATTTTGACAGAGTGCTGGTATGCATTTTTTATTTATTTCCTTTGCTAAAGTCAGTGCCTGTGAGATGTAAACTGCTGTTAAGCAAATGGTACAACCAGTATGAAATTTGGGAGTAGTTTTGTAGAATAAACTCTTTTTTGGAACTAAATAATGACTTCAACAGAACTAAACATAACTCAAAATATATAAAAATATATATTTTCTCAAATTTTATTGCTGCCTGTTTTACTTTATAAATCAAGTAGACAAGCATTAATTGGAACAAGAACTAATTTGATAATTAAACTCACCCAGGCAGAAAACATGAATGAAGTCCACTGCTGTTGCTACTCTTTCAGGAGCAGTCACTTGTTAGCTGGTTCAGGTTTCAGATCATATTCTCTCAAAGATCAGCAAGATCAAAGCTTTATGAGATAGATGTTAACGAGAGTTTTTTTTGTTTTGTTTTGTTTTTTGGCTGCAAACCAGTTTTCAGTTTTTGTTCATAGCTGACAATCTTCTTTTGTTGATTTTCTTTCAATTAAACAGGTCAAGCACTGAAAAATCTAATATTTTTCCCCCACCCTATAACATGTGAAACAACATAAACTGCAATGCATATTTTTAGGGAATTGTATAATGATTGCATCTATGCAATCAAATCCTTCAAGTCCATTTTCTGTTGAATTCAAGAATTACTCCCTCAGACTAAGAACCTTGCACAATGTTTCTTTTTGATGTGCTATGTCTCCACTGCACGTAGTCAGACGTATTCAAACTGTTTTTTTTTTTTTTACATGAAAAGACAAAACAGGCGAATCTATAGTCCTGGTCAGAAACCCTAAAGCATTAAGAAGTGCAACAACGTAAAAAGAGAAGGGACTTCTTGACTCAAAGCCCCGTTGCACATCATGACTTTCATTTAGATGCAAGTCATGACCCAACTGAACTCTACCCCTGAAGCAAACAAAACAAAGTGGTCACTGCATGTATTTGTAAAAAAGCCACTCCTAAAATATTCATATACTTGCAAGAAGCCAAAGTCAAACAACAGCTTGCTTATGCACTGACATGAAACCAATTAGTGTGATGGAGTTTTCAAAACACCATAAAAACGCATCAGGGTGCGACGATGCACCGCAGCCACGCCTTTCATAGCTGATCAACAGCACCTGCTGGCCCGCTCATTAAAGCAGCAGGGATCACTTGGTTGGCCATCCTGCTGATTATAGCGCCGCTCTCACCCACCGCAGATCCATAATTCAAAGCCTGGATGTGGTGCGGTTTCACAAGTCACCCAGCCCTGGGTGCTTTTCTCTGACTCCCTCCAGTGTTACGTGCGAAACAGAAAGCAACAAAAGTCAGAAGATATATGAAAGATTGTAAAGGTAGAGGTTCATTACATCTCAACAAAGGCTTGAGTCACTAATAACTTGGTGGTTAGCTGCTGCCACTGGTGCTGCAATGAACAAAACAAGAGACTACATTGTACGCCTGTATTATAGATGTGCATTTGTATTTCTTTGAGATTAACTATGAAACTGGCTGGTAACTGAAAGCTCGATTTGGCCAAGCTGAAGCTCAAAAATATGTTCTTTTTCTGACTAAATGATATTATCAGTAGAAAAGGAACTGAATAGTAATATGGCATTGCATGGTGTATTATTTTTCTGTGCCGAAATAGTTGCATTACAGAATTTTTGTCCAATTCCATTCGGAAAAAAAATCCTGTTTCCAGTACAGTCTGGGCTTTCTCCCCTTGACTGATTATCTCCGGTACATTTTTTTTTTTTACTGGCCCATTCAGCAAACAGAAGGAGAAGTTGTAAATGATGAAGTCGATTTTCTGCTCTGCTTTAGAATCGTAGTCTGCTTGTACATTTAGCAATGGTAGCAATGGAGGTGAACAAAGATTTTCGGTATGGAGCAAAGCATAGTACAAGGGGTAGGTTTTTACTAGGCTAGTGTGTAACCAAGACCACAATAGTGTGTTTGAAACAAAAAGTGACTTGTGTCTTAAATAGCCCCTGGTGCAAAACATTCTGTTAACCCACAAGAGAGGCTGGTGAAAGTTTAATTCCGATCCCTTCAGTGAACACACCATAACTTTGGGGGGCTACCAAGTCACACTAACAACAGCACTTTTTAGCATAGATGTTCTTACTGCAAGAAGAAGTCTGAAAGGAGCTAAGTATATACCAGAAAAGCAAAACAGCAAGCTTGGTCTATTCTGAAACATGCAAGATTTGTGCATGGTGAAAGCATTTAGGAAATCAAAGAGCTAAGGTCAAGGTCTACATCCTACTGGGCAGACATGGGTATTTTACAGCATGACCATTTAACGTTAAATGGCAGCACTAGTTTTAACAAATGGAGGATGTTTTAAACAAAACCCGGTCTGTATCAGAGCGATAGAGCCAGTCTGTCAACGTACATGCACTGCTGTCAGGTTTTATTGTTTACATTTGTGCCTTGTCTTTATGGCTCTTTCTTTGACTGCCCATAATAAAGCTGTTGAGCATGAATGCGTCACAAAGATTAAAAGCTGTGTTTTGTCCATATGCCACATCTTAACTCTGAGGTACATCTCTCAATTATTTTTTTCTTCACCAGAGGTCACGGGCCTTTTTCGATATCCGAGTACGTAAGTACGTTATTGTCTTTTTTGCAAGTACTTACCCTGTAAGTACAGTTAAAGGTCTGTTCTTACCAAGAACACAACGTCACAGTATGGAAGTTCTCCAAGTGGAACAGAGTGCATTTATGATGGATACTAATAGAAGAAAATATAGTATTTTGATAGACAGTAAATATGCATAAATAATAATTATTAATTATAAACTGTCAATATTAAGTGGAACATTTCTAAAAAATAATGGGCAAAATGTTTTATCATTGATTATAAAAAGTTTAAAGTAATTGATGGTGGTTTGCCATCTCCTATTACTTTTTCAGATTTTTGTTATCATTGAAGCAAGACTCTGCACTGAAAAATAAAAACATTTGCTCCCTTTATAAGAATATTTGCTTATAAAATATTTAAAATAATAGCGGATGACAATCTGCTTTTGAGTCATGCAGTTATTTGATTCTTTCCATTATGCCTTAGGTTTGCGGTGGACCTAAAATAAACAAAAACAAACAAGCAGGATATGGATGTAGCGACTGTCTAATCAAAAGCAAATACCGTAATTAAAAATGAATAAATAAAGGAAGATGAGGAGACAGACAGATGAAGAAGATAATGGCAGGGCATGAGGTTGAGGTTGAAGAGGATCACTGAGAGCTTAGAACTGGAACAGTACTTGGCACTCACTGAGCACCAAATAATCCATGTATTATTTCAATCCAACTGAATATGTAGAATAAAAAAAGTCTCAGTAATTTGGATGCAGTGATGCAAAAAGTAAAATACACACCCTACCTTACCTTTAACTTTTTTTTTGTATTTTGCACCACTTGAAGACACTCAGTGTCAAATGAACTGGAAGGAAAAAATAGGTTTCAGATCAGAGACACTTAGGTAAATCTTGAGACACCCTGGACTATTACTCTGTACAGCTGATTTCCTGTGTCAGCGGACAATAAAACTAAGTTTTCTTTTAATTTAAGGGTAATAAGGGTAGCACAAAAAAATAATTGCCGCCTGTAATTCTGTCAAAAACTATGGTTTATTACTTTGGGATTACTTTTTTATTAATTCTTACCAGGGACCCAAGTTAATGCGTCTGTCACTGGCTTGCATTTCATTCACAGAAGATTTGCAACCATGCTTTTAAATGGTAAATGGACTGAACTTATATGGCGCTTTATCCAATCATTTTTGACCACTCAAAGCATTTATACTAGAGTCACATTCACCCATTCGCACTCACAAACGCTCACACATTTATACACCAATACACAGATCGGTAGGCAACTTAAGTACCTGGGCCAAGGGCACATTGACATATGGCAGGAGGAAGCTGGAATCAAACCTACAACCTTCCGATTGCAAAACGACTACCCACAGAGCCACAGTCACCCATGGTGTGTTAAGAATATGCCAAAGAACAAACAGTCAAGATCACAAAAACCCCCAAACAATCAGGTCCTAGAAGTAACCTGGCAAGCAAACCTGTTAAGCTACCCTTTCAGAAATGCAACCAAAGCTTTGGAAACTCACACTGGGCACAATTGCACTTGGTTATCTGATAGAAATGCTCAAGCCCTGCCCTCTGTGCCCTGACAATGCCACTGAATATCTTGTTTCAGAGACTTGCCAAGATTGGAGGTGTCTGTTGGACCAAAGCATACCTGATACAGTGTGCCTGATTGTAAAGTCTTGTTCTTTAGCTGAAGTGACGTACGATGTCTGGCTGTTGCGATTGAATGCCAAACTGGTGCTGTCAGACCAGGGTTGTTGTAATTCCAACTCTGACACTTGATAACAAATGTAGAGTGAGTTTTAAACTTTTGTGTAATGCAAGAGGAGAATTAGAAACGAACTCTAATTCTTTGTCTAAAGACTAAGAACTAGAGGAACGCATTCTGTTCCTTTTCTTCCTACCTTCTTTGATCAGTATGCATGTGCATTACTATGTGAAACAAGAAGGATTGGTTAAAAACAGTAGGACATAACATATTTCAAGCATTAATTGTAATGCCACATAATCAGTTTATTTTTGTTTTCTTCTTTCTTTTTGTGAGTACAAATTATACACAGGAGTTTTCAGAAATCACTCTCTTGTAGGTAAAGAGAGTGATTTTGGTAACAACAAAGTTAATCCGTAGCTTTGTTGTTACCAACTCACTTTGTGTCATTATACACAAGCATTCAGAGACTGGAAGAAAAGCTCAGTAACTGGACGCTGGAGTGTAGGTTGGTCGTAAGGTGAGAGGTGACTTCAAGGCCAGGGGCATAGACTACCCACAAAAGACAAAGAGAGGGACTCTTGTACAGTTTCACCCCAAATGTGTTGTTATTCAAGAACAGCCTTTGCAGCAGCAAAGCTTGCAGTAAGAAAAGTTTATTTAGGGTGGGGATTTTATATTTTTGACCAAGTTTAGGTCAACCTTTGATGGTGTACGAATGATTTCGTATGTGTTGGTATTGAGGAAGAGCAGCATGGACTATTTTTAGGGCACACCCAACTTGAGGGTGTGAGCCATGTCAGGCAGTATCAGGTCAAGAAGCATAAGTGACATGTGCTATTATCTTTAAACGCCGTAAAATACTGGAATTTACTATTGCATAGTTAATTCCAATGGAAAAATGTTTAATATATTATTCCTTGTTATCTAGAGTACTGTTTTAAATGAAAGCAGGGTTTTTCAAAACAGTTGATTCTGATGTCATTTAATAGAAACAGATGTATATGTATCATTTTAGAGAACATAAACATAAAAACTCTGCTCTTCCACTAATACAATAATTTTGATGACCATCACTTTTTTGATTTGTGCAGTCTGTCTTCTGTTTGCTATAATAGACTAAAAGGCAGAATAACACATGCTGAATCAGGTAATAATACCCTTTTCAGATGAAGGTGACAAGCTGCTCAACTATCCATTTAGTGCAGTGTCAAGTTAACATCACGCTCCTGCTCACATATAATAACTGTAATAACAAATCGGTGCTGAACAGCATGTATTTTCCAGCCTTTCAGTCCATTTTATCCCATCAGGCATAACAGAAAGGAGGATGTCAGTGTAAAACGTAAAAGGAACCATTACCAGTTTTAAGACTTTCACTGCTGTGCAACACAATGGACTTCTCAGGGGATTTAGGTTGGAACATACAGTGTTCTCTTCAAAATCCAGTGGCATAATTTAAATGTCAGAGAAATAAAAATAAAATCATTAACAAGCAGAGAATTTTGTGAACGTTGTTCTTTGTAAAATGAACCACAGTTTGATGAAATGCTCAGGTTGATTTTTATTGGGAAAAAATGCAAATCAAATCACACCGACAGTAAGGATAAAATGATAATTTAGGATGTAAACAAAAGTTACAATGTCTAGAAGTGCCACACACCAAACTGGGCCTTCTACATGTCAGTTGGGCACACAAAACCAAAAATTACATCTCCATTCTGGAACTAGGAGTTATTTCATGAATTAAAAAGGTTGAGAACCACTTCTATAAAAGGTAATATATTTATTTTATTGGCCAATGCATTCTCAGAGTCTGCAGTTTACTTCTACGGTAACAGCTTTTGTCCAAGATAAATAACCAGTAAATTTACTAATCTCTGTTCTATATGGTGTAAATGTCAGCGGTGTAAAACAGACGTGGCAGCCAATCACCAGGACCGAACATAAAAAAAGATATTTATGTATTTTCATCACAAACTGAATGTTTTTCAGGTTTCTCTGGAAACTTGCTGAAAAACAGCATTCCTATTGAAGCACAGCTTCTCATGTTAGAACTACTAAACGGTGAATGATAAATGAGAAGCAGATTCAAAGAGCTTTCCCTCCACAGCTCTGAAGCTCTGGGTTCATGGGTACTAAAACCCCTAAGCCCATTTATTTTCCAAGAATAAATAAAGAATTCAACATACTTGCTTCAAGTTACAATTTAATTTAGAGGTTATATTTGTGTGGCAAGAAAAAGTGTTTGCCCACTGACAGATTTTTTATTTTTCTTGATTTGTTTCACTTACACGCAACACTTTGCAGTAATACTTGTCATCAAGTATTAAATAAACTGGAATGGGTCTTTTGTATAAATTTTGGCCCATTCACCTTGGCAAAATCAAACGATTTGTGCAGAGCCTGACTGATTAAATGCTGCGCGTATTCATGCAGAAGGCAGCCCAGGGACTCTACACTCAATGCAATTTAGAGAAAAAACAGTTGTAACTTTTTCTAAAAGAAAAAATCATGACAAAACAAATGTATCAAAAATGGAATATCATTAGTTTCACAATTTTTATAGGCATACAGGCAAATGTTCTGTACTATTGAAAGAAGTTTGGCTGCACGGTGGAACAATTGGTAGCACTGTTGTCTTGCAGCAATAAGATCCAGGGTTCGAATCCCATGGTTCTGCATGGAATTTACAAGATTTCCCTGTGCATACTGAGTGTCCAACCATGAATTTTAGGTTAACTAGTCTATAAAATTTCTCCTGGCTTTGTCTGCACACATGGTTGCTCATTCTGTGTCTTTCTACCTTTCTCTGTTTCAGACTGGCAATCTGTCCAGGATGTACCCTGCCTCTGGGCCAATGGCTGGTGGGATAAAAAGCAGGCATTGCTCAGTCCCTTTTACAAAAAGTTAAAGCGCTGTTCTTCTGACATGATGAAGAGCCAGAATGATGGGAATATTGGTTAAAGGAACTGAATTCACTTGAACTAGGGGGTGAGGAGGATAAAAGGATAAAAGTAACTCTTCAGGCTCCTAAAGATTAAATGGAAAAAAGAAAATCAGAACACTAATTAATATCCCACAAAAAATACTATATGTGTATAGATATTTTGTATCAATTCTTCTTCCATTTCAAGATGATGTGTTAATGAAACCTTCATACAATGATAGGAAGAAAAAAAAAACGTGTTATGACTGAGACAATCCCTTTGGATTCATGAAACAACATGTACATGCTCTTTTGTTTTTTTTAATAGAAACATTGTGCAGCAAAGAGTTGTGTGTATTTCCTTACCAAATTTCTTCAACGCTGTTCATAATCATCATATTTTCATATGTTATTTAAAATATTGATCAAATTTAATTTCAGTTTTCACTTAAAATTTTGTTTTTTTTATTTTCAGAAAATTATCAAGTGAGCATTTATTGACTTATTTTCTCTTTTGGTGTTTTATCGGTAACAAAGAAATCCAGGTTTTACTTAAATAGAAAACCATGTTATGCTTTCATAATGTGTGACATACCACTAAGAGGATGACATTAATACCCTGAAGGGAGTTCCTTCTGTTTCGTCACTCCTTTGGGCTGGATGCTGTCAGGTTTTACACAACTTAAAAATTGGTTAAGTCTGATGTTGTATTAAGGCTTTGTATTTAGGCCAATTTCTAACATACTTTAAATTAAGGATTGTGATTTATTTAAACGTTGTTATCTCATCACAAAAAATACCAGTGGGAAAAGACAGTTAGCAGTGTTTGTTTGCTGTAATTGCAAAAAAATATTTTCCACAGATTATTGAGAAGGGTAAAATAAGTTCTAAATGCCATTTTTTAAATAAAATGTAAATAGAAAGTAGACTTGTTTTACATTGCCATTATATTTTGAGAGATGCCGGTCAGGAAAACAAAAAACAAACAAACAAAAAAAAAACAATTTTGATTAAATTTAAATAATTTTCACTCTAAATCTGTATATTGTAGAGAAGTAAAATTTTAACTTATTTATGCTCAGCTGAAAGATTTACCAGCAGCATCTCTATTGCGATCTATAGGAGACATTTCCACTTCGCCTCACTAATGCCCAATTGTTGCTCTTTTCCAATCATCACACTGTAGATTTTGTTTTATAACAGAATGTCAGGTTGGTCCTTTCAAGCTCCTAATGGATTTTAATTCATAATGCATCAATAATGGTCTGAGAGATTATTGACCAATATTAGCTTTCCATTTATTAAAGGTGACACACCTATGGATACCCTAAGCTTCCTGCTTAGAGGTATTAAATACCCAGAAATATTGCTCATGATTCTTCTCAGAAAGGACACCCACTCAGCTTTCACTATTGCAAATAAAAGAGACAACATGCTTTGTTTAGCTAATGACAGAATTAAATAAAACTTTCTGGGTTGTTTCCTCCTCTCCTCCCCCCTGTGGACTGGAACGCCTCAAAAGATGGCTAAGGGCAAAGTATGGTGGAAATGACTCGCAGCCGCTTCAGCTTGATGGCTTTATCTGCTCAATTGTTTTGTTACATTATCTTGTGGCTGCAATAAAAATTCAGCTTCACTCATCAAAACTGCTGCTGTGACTCAAAAAGGTTTAAGTTGTATATCAGGAGTGACAACATGGCTACTCAAGCATCTATTGTCCTTCAGAGGCCACCATAATAAGCTGCTACGCTTCGCCCTCTGACCTAGACCAAGCATTTTAAAGCAGGAAGGCCACTCAGATGGACCACATGCAAGACACACAAACAGGGACAGACATGCCCACAGTGGCTGTTTTTCCAAAAGAGACTTAGAGGGATGTGCAGAGATCTGAGGAGCCAGGAAGAGAATGCCAAAACAAGGAGGTTGAGTACAGGACAAGAGGGAAGCAAAGATTATCTGCTTTCTGGGACAGACAGGTAAGCCGGGTCAACAAATTAACCCAGTTTTTGAAGAAAGTTGAACTAAATTTGTCAATCAAAATGCACCTCTCCCTTTCTTGTCCTTATTATAGCACAGTCTGTGAGTAAAGAGGTTAAGACTATAATGAGAGCAAGGCTGTTTGTATTTTTCTTTTCCTTCTCTAATTCAGTCATAGAGAGTCTTGTAAAAACTAAAAATAAAAAACACTCCACACAAAAGCTCCCCCTTCTTAGTTATACTCAGATTTCTAAAAGTGTATTGTAATCAGAACTCTACCAACAGAGGTCCAAATAAACTGGGTAAGTAAATGGTGGTAATAAATTATGTTTACTAAGTGTAAATTTATGCAAAAACTTTGTCCATATTCCATCACAAATAAAACTGGACTGACTTAAACCCCAAAGACAATTCTCGATCATTGTCAACAGCAAGATAAGAGACACCAGCTCCAACTATGCAAGTAAGCAGAAGGCCACATCAAAAGCAATGTGGGCTGACCTAACGCGTCATATGAAAAAGACTCATTGGCTCCACGGTACACCGTATTGATGAAGTAATTCATGCAAAGGTCGTTGCAGTGTTATTAGACCTGAAAGAGGCTTAGGATGCAGTAAATCATGAAGCTCTTTCACATAAACTGAGAAAGCTAAAACAAGGTCTTCAGAGACTTGGTTCCTATTTAAAAAATGTAAAGTACTGTTAGTTTTCAGTATGAGACCTCCTCAATGAGGCTCAATTGTGTACCACAGAGGCCTTTTTCAAAGTCACAACTCATCTGTTGATATACTAACAAATTATATTGAAATGGTAAAGATGTCATGCTTGCAGATGAGGTCATATGCAGCTACATAGACTCCACAGCAAAATACGGAGGAGCTGAACAGGTGGAAATGGAGTAAAATGTCTGTCTTTGCACCAGAAGTGCCTCAACATGTTTCACAATCAGACACACCGTAAGTAACTTCTAATGTGTTAATCATTTAGAATAATGTCCAAAAAAATCCCAGATTTGGAAAAAGTTTGTCACTAGTAATAAAACAGTGAACCACTTTTAAAGCTTTTACTTCATAGGTTAAAAAAAAGTGCCTTAACCATAAATAGAAACAAAAGCACAGAGTCCTGCACAGCTAACTGTGGTCAGCCCTTCTACGTATTATTTTCTGCCTTTATTTTGTTGATGCAATTGTATGTATGGTTGTGTGTTCCACATACATTTTGAATATAATAGATTCCACTTGCACAATCAGTACAAGACACTAGATACTGTTATTGTAGAACGACTCAAATTTACAATAGTGCTTCCAAAGGAGACAAATTGCAGCACAGGGTCTGAGAAGAAGGCAATTTGAATCTCCTTTCACTGCCAGCAATGCGTTCAGACTTCCTGCAACTCTACATTGGACACAAGGTGTTTTGTGCTTCACAAAGGCAGAGAATGTGCCCTGGGTGTTATAATCAAGACTGCAAAATGTTGCACATTTTTTAAACCCTTGCTGTGACCCAGAATTGGTCTTGAACACTCTGCCTCTATGCATATGACCCTGCCTATTTCAATGGACCACATGAAGGAAGATCTTACTTAAAATCTCTGTTTTTGTTGTGATAAAGCACTTAAATCCAACACCAGACAAGAGCAGCGCTGCTTTTAAATGATGCCCCAAACACGCTGTAATAACTCACATTTTATCCTGGCAGTCCAGGTTTCACAATTAACACAGGCACACTAGCCATGTATTGATCCCAGCCCATTCATCTGTGGTTATATTATGGCAATAATTACAACTTTCTAGCAATTTGCTGGTTGTTTGAGAATGTGTAGGCGAAAATAAAAAGTATAAAAATACTTGATTAGTCATAGTGTCATCATACAGCTGATCAGAAAAACTAAATAACTGAGCTTGGCAGAAGGGTAAATAGTGTCAAGCTAAAATATTCATAATCCTTTAACTTTTTCACTAATGTATTCCACTGGGTATAAAAGATAGATCATAACTTCAAAGTTAGTCAAAAAAAAAAAAAAAAAAAAAAAAAACTCCTGAAACTATTGTTTGTAATTTGAGACAAATTGTTGGTGGACCGTCCACAGTTTCAGGTGCCTCGTTCACAGAGTTGAGGGACCAGCCTTATCTCTAAGAGTCTAAGCTTTTAGCCTCTTAACTACAACCTCTCACTTCTTCTCGTGGCATTCTATAATAAGGCAGAAAAGAAAACACTGTCTGAGACTTCAAAGTCAAAGCTAACAATGTTCTTAAGCATAAACCAATAAGAGGGTCAATTCACACTTGTTCTCAGTGTGTCAGATTCTGGCCCACTACGGTAAACTGATGTCAAGATGTTGTTTTGAAACAAATATCAAGTTTTTTTACTTATAATTTAAAGAAAACACAGTCTGCCTTCAGTCTTTTTAAAGTCTCATGACCAGACACGCTTATCAGTGTATTGCTACCTCAAGTTCATTGTGTCGGAGAGGTATATAAGGACAGATAAAAACAAAGCAGCATGAGTCCTTGAGGCTGTCCGGTGGGGGAAGACACAGAGAGAAAAAGAGCAGGTGGCAGAAGGCTTAACCTGAGATAAATCCCTTCATTGAGCTCATCTCCGCAGACTTAACCAGCTTTGAGTTGTCTGCTTTCTGCCAGTACAGCCAGATATGGCTACTCCCATTCAGGCAGCTAAGTCAGCCGCCAGCAACACGGCTAATCTGTCTGAGTGCAACCCGCAGGCCATATGGTCTTTGAGTGTCTACAGTCTCACAAACAACTTAATTACTACAAAACATTTTATGTTTCTAGATATATAGTTTAGGTGTAATATTTAAGTGTTTCAATCTAGATATCCATCTAAAGTATGTGATAGAGGATGGTGTAAACAGATTCAGCTTTTAGTTGTACTATAATCCCAATAAATGCTCATGTTGACGCCCCCCACCCCCCTTCCTCCATTCAGGTGAGGACAGCTTCTGTAAGCCTGTTGGTTAAAAAAGTCCTCCTGTCACAATAACAAGTCTGCATTGTAAGCTCCACTAATCCTCTGCTAAGAACGTGCCAAACTGGGCGTGATATAACACAACGGAGACCACTCAGCATGACTGTCAGTGTCAGACGCTCTTGAGAGGAACAGTTGAAAAAGCCCATTTACATGCACATTCATAAAAGCATACATAGAAAATGTCTCACTACCTGGAATTAAATTAGACTAAACTTAGCTCATTTTAAGTCTGTCAGGATTTTAAAGTTATTTTTTTTTGTCTTTTTTTTTTTAAATAACAGACTATTGACATACAAAATAAAAAAATAAAAAAATACATATGGCTTTATTAGCTTCAGATACATAAATGATTTTTAGACAATTTGATTGCGCTAACTTCATAATATCATGTCTTTTGATAAGTAAGTTAAATTGATGGCCACCTGTTTATGTTACTTAAAGCAGTACCTTAGACATAAACAGCCAGAGAAGAAATGAAAAAAAAAAAAGCAAAAATATCAGAAGAATTACCGACCTCCACAAGTGGATCACCATTGGGGACAGTATGCAAACACCTGAAGGAGGCATATCTATCTGTTTAAACAATTATCCTGAAATATAAATCTTGGGAATGCCAAACCATTACACTATTCAGGAAGGGGATGGTCTCTGCCTCCCAGAGATAAACATGTCTGGGTGTGAAATGTGTGAATCGACGCCAGAACAAGACCTTGTGAAGATGCTGACTGGCTGAAGATGGTATGAGAATATCATTATTCACAAAGGTTATCTAGAAGTTGCCATTCCTGCAAAGATTTCTCCTCGGTTTTTCAAGCAATGTCTTGTCTGAAGAAACTAAAAATGTTTAGTGAGTGTTTGGCCTGAAGTCTTTAAACACCATTTCAACTGTTAAGTACGAACAGGGCAGCATCAAGTCTGTGGGCATTTAACTGCAAAGTGGACCGTTGCATTTTAAAAAGAGATGGCATCACAAGAAAAGAACATTATGGCCAAATATTGAAGCAACAACTGGAGACATTAATCAGGATGTTAAAGCTTTGTCAGAAAAGGGTCCTTTAAATGGACAATGATCCCAACCATTACACAAATGAACTACAAAGCGCTTTTAAGATAACAAACTCAATTTAGTGCAGTGACAAAGCCTTAATTGCAGTCTCGTTAAACATTGTTGGGGCAGAGGAGAAAATGTGTGTGTGTGAGGAAGGTGCCCAGAAAAACCTGGTTCAGTTACACCATTCAGGAGGCCATAGCAAGAAAATACACATACATTTTATAACAAGCAAAAGTTATTTAATTTAGTAATCCTAACTGACCTAACATAGCAAAAGATTTAGTCTTGAGTTAATATCAGACAGTGAGAGATAAAAATAGCAATAAGGTTTGTTTATACATTGTATGCAAATGTCTCTTTATAATATGGACTGTGTTGTTTGGGAAGAGAATCAACCCTGCAACATGTTGCACAGGTAACAGAGGACAGCCCCTTTTTTCCCCAAGACGTGGTTGCTTGAACTAAAGACAATAACAAAGCCCTGTAATATGCGGTGAGTGGGTGGGGGCATGGCAGGGGGGGTTGTCGGCACCATGGCTACAACCCTGTTGTTATGCTCTGATCCCCTGAGTCCAAGCCTGTTATCGTGATGTCATGGCAGGCAGAAGTGGTGATGTCGTAGGTAAGAGCAGGTATAATTGAATTGCACCTAACAAACAAGTCAAATCTCAGCCAAACAGATTATCTCTTTCGAGAGTTGGTTTCCAGCCCTGTCTTAAAAATAAGAGCAAAAACTGATCATCACACCACCGCCACCCGTCCACTCCACACATGGCACTTTTACCGAAAAAGAGATATTATGTATTTTCCAGGCACATGGTACCATTTCATAGCACAATCAAGTAATTATGTTCCATTCAGCTGCTATAAAAACGCTGCATAGAATAAACATAACCAAAAACAAGTTTAGCACCTTGACATTGACTTCTGTTTCTTTAATAAGCTCCTGCTCTTACCGACACTCCAGCTTTGTGTAAATAGGCGGCACTTTGTATTTAAGCAACCCTTTAGGTACCCCAAATGTTTGCCACAGGAGATTCAAGAATTTCTCAGACATGCATGCAAGAGTCAAAGCAACATCCCAAGTATGTTTTTGATGAGGGAATATCATAACAACAAGATATGAAGCTC
Source organism: Poecilia formosa (assembly GCF_000485575.1). Classification (NCBI taxonomy): domain Eukaryota; kingdom Metazoa; phylum Chordata; class Actinopteri; order Cyprinodontiformes; family Poeciliidae; genus Poecilia; species Poecilia formosa. Next base: position 1,821,865 of record NW_006799946.1, read on the forward strand.
ATAAAGGTGAATTTTAAATAATACATCCCCCTTTAGCCAGCAGGGAGGCATTCATGATATCAGCTTTGTATTTTGCTAAGAAAAACTGCTAATAACCAGCGCTCACAGAAATGTTTTAATGAGTGAGGAAACACCTCTGCACGTTATCAGTCTAAATCTTCATTAGCATTTGCACTGCCTTCATCATCATTCCAAATGCTGCTAAAAGGTCCCCATGGGGATCTGGCTGAAGGTTAAACCTAATGGTGAACATGGGTCCTCATGGAGTCTGAACATATGGCATATTTGTCCAAGATCACAGGTAAACATGCTCAGTAAGTATGCTTTGTGTTCACATACATGTCAACATCATTAAATCAGTAAAAGTCAATTTATTTCAGTAATCACAATTCCAAAAGTGAAATTATATGAATTTTTAACACACAAAGAGATGTTTTTAAGTTTTTTTCAGTTCATGCAAGCAAAATAAAAAAAAAAAATAAAAAAAAATCAGTTTCTGATAAAATCTGAATATTACAAGACTCCGTTGAAAAAAGGACTTGTAATACAGAAATGTTATGATCCGTGTGGTCACGGGGCAGACTGCTAACTTGAGAGCTATCAAGCACACAGTCATTTACACCTTTATAAGAAAGATGAGCAAGAAAGCATTGTTGTGATAGAAGCTGGAAAGTCATTTTGTCTGCTCACCATTTCACAATTTTGCATTTTTGTTAATTCTGCACCTGGCTTTTTAAACCACTAAAAAGAGCCATTTCAACCATGTTAGAGGACTTTTTGGACCCACTTTGTAATGTTACATATTAAAAGAGGATATGAATTGAAGTTTCACTGCTGTTAACAAAACAACCTTTGTTGTTTGTTTTTTTTCTTTAAACAAATACCGTTTTATAATTTTTCTATTAAACATGTGCCCTCTCAAAAAAAAAAAAATAACTTGTGAAGGGAGAAATCAACCTTAAACTGTGTTGGAGGAAAAAGAAGCACACACACAGCTGTTAGAATATTCGGCTCTGGAGTTTGATATATTATTAAATTTTTATAAGAAGTTGGCTTTTATTTGTTAAAATTGACTGACTTAGCTTTTTTGCTTCTGCTGCCCTGGCTGTTTCTGTCAGATTTTATTTTTAAAATTCTGATTCAGTATAGTATAGTGTGCAGTATTAGAAATGCTCAACAGCCTCGTCATTGCTGATATAAGTTAACCAAAGACATTCAGAGTGGTGACACATTTAGATGTTTGTTTATGGAATTTTTTTTTTCCTTACTTAGCTTGAAAAGTCACTCTTACATCTGCATTCACTTACAAAACAAATGTGACATTTGAGCTTTACAAAGTTTCAAAAAGAGCTGCCTGGCTTTAGCCAGGTCCCTACAGATATCTTATCTCTGTAGGCTCAAGACGTGCAGGAGGGTTGAGGAGGAGACAAAAAAGAAGAGCTTTCTCCCACGTAAATGCCCACCAACCCCATCAGCCACACAAGCGCAAAGAGATAAGAGATAAATGATGGCCGTCTCACCTGGTCGTCCACTCTGTGGGCCACAATGGTCGCCCCCTCCTCTTGCTCAGCATCACTCAGGGGTCGAATCCTCAAGGCAACCTGTGGCAAGCAATATCAATTCAGTCATCCTTGAATTTCATTGACACAGTGAGATCCAATTTACCAGGCCGAGACCAAATAAGCAAGTAATAAACCTGAACCATCATTCAAACACTATTCCTAGTTTCCAAAGGATGTTTTTGACTATGACAAGGGTGGTTTTTCTCAGAAAAATAGATGAGGTAAAGTACAAATTTTAAATTTCACACTGAGAGTTGCAGAGAATGTAACAATAGCCTAATTCAAAAGTCTATTCATAGGAAAAGCATGACAAACAACATGCAAAGGAAACTAAAGGTGGACATTTTTCAGTCCATCTAAAGAAACTTTATGAAATATTTACAGTATTTGCCAGATTTTTAGGAAAATATCCTTAACAAAATACACACTAAAGTATGATTCATAATAAATTGCTGTCGATACTTGCTTTTTTTTCTGTTTGTTCAAACTGTGCCAATTTACAACTAGAAACTCCAGGTATTTTGTAGTTTTTTTTGTTGTTTTTTTTTTATAATGAATTTGTTCACCTTCCTTAGATGATACTCCAGAGTCTTTTTCACATGTAGCATTTACACATGGCAAAAAAAATGCTCTTATCTGACCAGAGTACCTTCTTCCACATAGTTGCCATGGCTCCAATGTGTCTTGTGGCAAACTGCCAAATTAGCTTCATACGGCTGGCTTTTAACAATGGTTTCCTCAGGAAGCTCTTCAATAAAAGCAGTTGGTGAATCTGCAGATCCCCCCACCAGAGCTGTAGATCCTTACAGCTCTTTTGGAGTTGCCATGAACCTTTAGGGCTGTACTTCTGTCAGTTCAGGTCAATGTTTGCAGTTGTGCAATTTTCTCTACATTATTGATGAACGTTTGAACACTGCTCCATGAGATGTTTAAATCATGGGATCAACCCAGTGGATCTCAAGTACTTTTTACCTAGGTGTATCGGAGTAAAGACCAAACGTTTTATATGTTTTTTAGTCAAAAACAGTCATTTCTATAATTCCACAATTGCATCCCACATGTTATCATCTAAAATCAAAATAAAAAATATTGACATTTCCAGTTGTAAGGTGGCAAAATATGAAAAAAAAATTAATGCACTTGCCGGTTATCTGTTATAATTAACCAACGGGCTTACACCAATTCCTAATCTGACAGATTAGGAGGTGCTGTGTTTGAGTAAGTGGATGTGGCTTAATGTGATAAGAATGTACTTTCAAATTAAACACAGCACTGTGGCTATAGATTGTGAAATATAAACACTAAATTAGGCAATTAGAATTAGTGGAGGAGATAAAATCAGACTTTTTGTCAATATGTGATCTCAGGGTAAGAAATGTGCTGCATTTGTGCAGCAAGATGTCTTATAATACTGGCAGTAAGGCTGGTATATCTCATATTGACCAAGGCACCAGATGGTCATACTATGGCTTTTTCCTCCATCAGCACATTGTGGAAGCTTTATTACATGCTGGACAAGAGAGACCAGGCAGCTGAAACAGTCACCTCAATAATTCAGGTGTGCACTGCAGAACACAGCGCAGGCAGAGCGAGTGGAAATTGAAGAAATAATAGCAACAGTGGAAGACATTGGGAGGTATAATGAGAAACAACAGGGGAAAAATAGAAAAACACACAGTGGCCACATGTACCTTACCTTCATTATGTCTGTAATGTAAATTGTTAGTTTCCGTTTTCATAGGTGGTGTTTGCTATGTTAAAAACAGCACCTCAATGTCAGTTATTGGGATTTTATGTGAGTGGCTGACTCAAAAAGGAAGAAAAATAAATAGTTTTTAAAGATTCTTGCCAATAAAAATCTGAAATTGTGATGTCCATGCAACCTTCTTGACACTCACATTAAAAAAAAATTTAAAAAAATTGCAACAAATTGCCTTTACAGGTTACAGTCCAGATTAGCGAGAAGAACAAGGAACACATCAAGTGAGTCAGGGATAATGCTATGGAGAAGCTTAATGCAGGGTTATTATTTTTCACTTCATCAATGAGTGGCAAGTAAAATATATATATATATATTTTTATAGAAAACCATAACCAACCCCATTCGATATCATCCACAGCTATGCAGGGTACACAGTAAACATGTCTGGAGGTAGAAAAGACATGTGAAGCACTGCATGTGGATCACAACTAACAATGTTCATAACCTTGAATATATACGACGCCAACATAAAAACATGTGTTGACAGCACATGGTCTGTGGACTCATTTCTTTAGCAGAATTGATTGGTAGATATATGGAGCTAAATATAAGACAATCTGAGGAGAAAAACCCACAAGAGGCTGCAAAACATTTGCAACTGGGGCAGAAGTCTAAGCAGAACAACAATTCTAAACATACAGCAACAATGGAATAGTTTAGTTTAGTTTAATATGTGTTAATATAGTCCAGTCAAAGCAAAATCAAAATATTATTCTATGACAAAACTTGAACGTCTTGCAATGGTGTTTACACCCAATTTTACCTCAGGAAGGTGGAATAGAACTGATCACCATACTTTTCAGAATTTATAATACATTTTGTTTATGGTTTTAATGTAATAATAATAATAATAAAAAGATATGGAATTCAAAAAGCATACCTACCTGTGCAATTCACCGTTTAATACAGTCAAACAAATGTCTAATGAGATGACTATTTTAAATGCATCACCCAATTTAATTATTTCAACAAAAGCTACACGAGAATTATTAAAGATGTCAATAAAACAGGAAACATTTAGGCCTAATTCGTAATACATTGCTTTTTCATATTTGTTATGAACATACTTTTTAAGCAACTTGTAAAAATAAAAACTAAGTTTAAAGACATTTTTTTAAACTTACAGTTAGCTGTTGGTCCTTTGATTCCCCCGTGTCCTTCATGTTCGCTTCGGGTCCAGGTGAGGGGAGCAGCTTTAACACCGGACGCGGCACTGGGCCATCTCGTTCTGCGGTGTGGGCACCTGCATGCCACCTTCCCCTAAAACCCACAAGCACCACACGCTTAGACACTCTCTGACTAATGGCTTCTGCTTTCTAATTATGCCCAACAGTCTCTATACACTTTTTTTTTTTTTTTTTTTACACGCGTAGCCACCAACCTAACAATGCTCGGTCGTTACTTTTTCCCCCCAAAACACGCGCTCTATCCTCCTCTGCGTTTGTTAAAGTAAGTCGACGCTCCCACTTCTTCTCCTCGTGTATGTTGGATTTCTGCGCAGCAGCTTGGAAACGCAGGAGAGAGAGAGAGAAAAAAAATCATCTCCCTCCTGTGGAAAAGAAGAATGAGTCAGGTAACGATAGCAGCACTTTCCACCTGCTTCTTTCCCCTCCTCTCCGCTGCCTGCCTTCTGCTGCTGGGTTTCTGTCTGTGCGCGTTTGTTTCTTTTGCGTACGTGTGTGTTGTCCCTGGAGACCTGCGGCGCAGGCGTTATCAAGGCAGCTACGGCTACTGTAAACAATAGTAGCACACTTCCGATTGTAAAATAAAACTGTCCGATATTTTGTCAGGTCAAAGTAAAAACAAAAAGTTCTAATTGTTCGATATATAAGCTCAAAGAACTCATAATTATAAGGTACTGAATCATAATTATAAGATAGAGAATGTGATGGGAAAAGTACTTCTTTTTTTTTTATTAAAATGGTTGCAAACTCCTGCAATAGCCACAACTAAGACCTGAATCAAAAAAAAAAAAAAAAAAAAAAACATCTACGGTAAATAGAGCATGCCTGACAAATGGAAGTAGACTGACTGAAGAAAACAAACAAAAAAAAATCTAATCTCAAGATGGACTAAAAAAAACAAGTAGTAAATGAAGTCTGGAGAGGATTTCAAAGCCATTTCTAAGGCTGTGGGACTCCAGTGAATCACTAAGTGCCATTTTCCACAAATGGAGAAAACATGAGAATGTTATTGAACTTTAAGCCTTCTAAAATTACTGTAAGGTTGCCTCAACAACAACTTATCCAGGAGGTCACACAACATCTACAGCACTGCAGGCCACATGGTGTTCATGATTCAGTAATACGTGTTACTGCTCCTGCTGTAATGGTGTTTAAATGGGCTGAACTTATACAACAATTTCTTAGTTTACTGACCTCTCAAAGAGCTTTCACTCTTGGCTTTTATTCACATACACACACGCGTGTTCTCGTATCATACAATACTCAGTTCAGTAGGCAACTTGGGGTTAGGTGCCTTCCCCAGGGTCACATCAGTGCACGGTGAAAGTTGGAATCAACCCACAATCTGCTGATTATACAACTCTTCACCCAAAAGTTTTGCTATAAATATCTGAAGCATGTGTAGAATAACATTCAATCAAATCAATCAACCACATTTTATTTGTATAGCACATTTCAGCAACATAATTAAAGAAAAAATAAAAACAGCATGTGATATTGAATAAACAGTAAGAAAGAGAAAGCGATAAAAAAAAAAAAATAAAGAAGATTAAAAACACTTTTGTTATGGAATTTGAGTGCCTGTCGTCGCCGGACTCCGCCGTCCGTTTAATTAAATTATAATAATATAACTTGTTGAATTAATTTAGAATCTAATTTTTAACCAATAAGATGAAACAAAAATAGAGCCCCACCTAATGATTTTTTTTCTTCTAACATCCAACTATTTCTGGTTTTTTATTGTGCCATGTTAAAAAGGAGGGTTCAGCAACACTTTAGCAACACTACGCTGACATCTGCTGGATGGAAGAGAATACACAGTGCAGATTAGCTTCAACCTAACACGGATGGTCAGTTCAAGTAACAAATATGACTCATGAAAAAAAAAAAAATGAAAAAAGAAAACAAACATTATTTTGGACTTCTTTTAAATTAACTTTATAAAACATAAGTAACCAGTTGTTAATGTTAAATACTGAATATTCACCAGGAAAAAGCTGGAGAACAAACTCAATCAGGTGGAGAGACAGAATCGTAGCAAGACTGCGAGATGATGTTAGCCTCAGAGCCCTACAGGCTGTGCGGATCATCTGCCTGGGATCCTGCCATGCATATGCAACATCAGTCCGACCCAGGAGACGTTTCCAGTACAACGAGAGACGTATTGCTTCGTTCTAGTATCTAATAAATCTCATTCATCAGTCTTCAATGACTGTAGAGTTGATGTTCTGACATCCAAGACCATGAAAGTCCAGAGGGGATTTCTGTTGGTTGACCTTATTCTTCTTGATTCTTAGATACTTTGTTTACATTGCAATGTATTGTGTTTTGTTGTTGTTTTATTCATCTAACAGCAAAACAAAAACCCATCACTCATTGTACTCAAACTGGTTTATTCAACTCACAATTAGACTTCATGTTTTGGGACACACAAAATTAAGCACCTCACTCAGTGCCTTTACAGTGTAACATGCTACAAAAAATACTATTAATCAACACTGCCTGTATTAAATTCTTACAAAAAAATTAGTCAATAAAATTGTGCTGTTTGAATGACTGAATTTAAAGGGGAAAAAAAAAAACATTTTTTATTTTTTTATTTAAATAACCATAGTCAGAACAGCACAGCTTACTTGACTATGATCTGCATTGGTTGGATTAGATATGCACAATAAAAATTAATGACCTTTTAGACCATAGAAAAAAGAGTGATCTTGTGTGATATTGCCACAAAAACTAGAAAAAATATATAAAAATGGCACACAATTTAAAGAACTCTAAATAAAAAAAGAATAGCATGTTATTTTACACATTATGTACAAAAGCGAAGGTCTCAAGGTAGTTTTTCGGTTTCTGGAACGTAAAGCTCGTTTATGTAAGAATGTAAAAAAAAAAATAATAATATTAATGCTCTTCACCACCATTACCTCCTGCAGTGTTGCCTTCAGTGCTGGGTTTGTGCTTCACAACTTTCAACTCCGTGGCGTATCAGGAGATAAAAACTTCAGTTTTTCCAGATTTTACTTTTTTGACTTAATCTTTAAATATCTAGATGCAAGCTGTGAGAAGTCAGACACAAGCAGAAGAATCTTCATTTGAAAAGTATCTAATCTGGTCTTTCAAGACCTTTCTGAACTTTTCGTTAGATATCAAGTGAACCAAAGAACAATTATAGAACAGGTAACGCAATGTTAAGAAAGATCTTCAAAAATGTGAAAGGGTGTCAGTCAGGACCTTGAAATACAGTGCCTAGCAAATGTCGTCATACTGACTGAACTTCTTCAGATTTTGCTACAAGCAAAAGCTTCAATGTAACTGTTAGTTTTTTTTATGTCAGAGATCAATACTGTGATGTCAAGAAGTGGAAGCAAATTGATACACGATTTTCGAAAAATAAATGAAAATAAAAATAAATGAAGAAAGAAAAAAAAAACATAAATAAGTTTGGTGTTTTTAGCACTGCTTATTTTTGATACCCCTAAATAAAACCTAACGTGCTTTTAAAATTCACGTACCTGCAGCCGTGTGAAAAGGAAAGGAATATGGCACAACTACAAACCGATCTAGAAGAGCATCACTCCGAATTGCAGACATCCACAGCTTAGGTTCAAGAAACTGTTAACATGTCACCTATAATTTATGAACCTCACAAAGGGGCCTTTATGAAAGAGTGGGGAGAGGAAGCCATTGTTGAAGAAAGCTGTAAGAGTCGAATCTTCTTCACAGACTAAAAACTTGCAACTATAATTGGAGGAAAAAGCTAACTCAGCGGGTTGAATGCAAGTGCAAGCCGCACTTCACACATTTTGTATTTGCAAAAAAGAAATCCTAACAATCTTGTATCATTTTTACTCTACTTCCAAACGAGTCACAATTTGTGTTGGTTCTACTACAAAACAAAAAATCCCAACGAAGTACATTAAACCTTTTGTTTGTAGTGCAAAACGTACATGCAAAAGATCAAGTGGCATGATGACTTTTGAAAGGCACTGCAGTGAAGAACAGCACTGGTTTTTATTTTATTTTATTTTTTCTTTTGGCCTGAAACCTCACAGGTCGCCCGGCGTTCTGAACTGAAGAGACGTTGAAGTTTGCCCTCTCTGTGATGCATCCAACAGCTGCTTCCTGCTCTTTTGCGCGTTTCCTCCTCGCAGATGTCAGATGGAAGTCTAGGCTTGGAAGTCGCTTCCAAAGTGTCTGCTCTGCTCCTCGGTCATGGACAGGTAAGTGGCCCTCATCGTAGGCGAGTACTGGGGAGGAAAGACAAACACAGACATATACAGAAATATTTTACACGAACGCTCAGAGCAGGGTGAGTCTTCAGGGAGGAACAAATAAAGAAGGAAAGAGACACGAGGAAGTGGTCCACTGAAAATCTATCTTATGCGATGCTCAGTACTTTGCGGACACCAGCAGTGATGTTTCATAGCAATTGTATATTTGTCTCTGCTAGAGCAGAACAGAACAGAACCTTTTGTTCTTCTAGACAGAAAATAGCAACTGTTTACCAGCTGCTACCCACAACAAAGGAAACTTTATGTTCACAGAGTCAGCAGTAGATAACATTTTCAGTGGAATATTCCTTTGACTCACTCCCATTAGTTACTTCAACAAACGTAGCTTCTGCTCAATGAAAGTACTTAATACATTTTTTAATACAGTTTTTCCAGGTGCTTCTCAATAAATCTGATTATCTTCAAAAAGTTAGTCAATTTCGGTAATTAATTTAAAAAAATTAAAACTCATAAAGATTTATGCTATGCCTGACACAACCATGGTGACGACTGATGACTTTACAGTTGTTCGACAGTCGTTTGATTCCCCGAACAATAAGGGGAAGCCACAAACTTTAATTGCTGATGAAGTTGGCTGTTGTCAAAGTAGTGGAACTAAAAATATTAATGAAAAGTTGAGTGGGAGGAAAAAAGGTCTTTTCAGATTAAGTTAGATTTTGCATTTCATTTGGAATGCAATGCGGCAGAATTGGGAGGAAAAGCGAAGGAAGAGGCACAGAATCCAAGTCACTCGAGATACAGATTAATGCTGGTGATGATTTGTGTTGCCATCTGCCGCTGTTGGTTCACTGTGCTTTAACAACCCCAACATCAGTGCCATCGTCTACCAGGAAATATTACAACGCTTCATGCTTCCCTCTGCATGACAGGCTTTACGGAGATGCTGGTTTCCAGCTTTCCAGTAGTATTTCAATCTAAAAGTGACAATACCTGGTTTATTAACAACAGTGTCACTGTGTGAGAAACGAGAACAAAAAAGACTTTGCATTTAGTATATTTCCTGCACAATGCAGAATCATAGTTTATATTATGCTCATTTTTATGTTTCACAAAATATTTTTTATTAGTGTACATATTGTATTTTACATCTCTCTGTGTAATGAATCTAAACAAGTTTAAGATTTTTAATTATATCATTAAAATAAATAACCTTTTAGCCGATATACTAATTTATTGAGATGCATCTGCCTGCTTGCTCAGTTCAAGTTGCAGAGTGACTGAATCGAGACTTCATGCACTGTGGATGCTACCACCCTGCGAACACCAGGGGGAGACATAACGCTGCTCTAGGTGAAAGGAGAAGTCATCTGGAATGAGGACAAGTAGTGAGGTTTGAAAGCCATGCCAAACAGGAAAAAACTGCACAGGGAACCAAAGTGGTATGAAGTGACACAGAGGTGAAGACACTGTACAACAAAGGAAGTGGGAAGGATTTAACCCTGAGGAGAAGTAGAAAAAGACTTACTGGATTTCTATACGGCTGAGAGTAAATCTCCAAAAGTTGATAAAAAGAAAGAGGGGATACAGAAATGAAAAATACAAACACACACATATGACAAACAAACGCAGAAAAAAATATATAAAAGAAGCAGTTAGCTGAAGACGACTGCATGGCTCTGCACAGTTATAGTCATGGGGTGGGGAAATCTGAAAGCGTATTAGTTACTGGCGTTAATTAGGAAACAAATGATTAGGCAGAGAACATTGCATATTCCGTTTGATGTCTTGTTGAGAACATAATGTAAAAATGTGTATCCGTAGTATGCCTGTTGTGTGAAGATGTATTTATTTTTATAGGAAGTTGATCTAAAATGCACTTATGATTGTAGCCAAGTATACCTGGCTTCAGGATGTTTTTAAGGAGGCTGCGCCTAATGAAACTTTAATTCAAAACGTTCCTATTTTTATCCCTTTGATGTAACGGGGGAGAACTAGCCCAGCAGTGTGTGAAATAAATCGGTGAGGAGGAAAATGTTCAGAGACAAGAGTTAAAGAATTAAGTCACTGCACCACTTTCTCTTGAAAAAAGGTTCTGAGAGAGGTTAAATGGTGGTCTGTCCAAAATTAAATATTAACTATATTCACTCTCCTCCCTGTAAGTCAGTAAAACTGTGAGTTGTTGACGGCATGGAAAGGTTTGGTATCTCACCACATACAATTAACGCTGGATGTAAAAGGTCTACACACTGCAGTTAAACTAGCAGGTTGTTGGGATGCAAAAACTAAATAAATAAATAAATAAATAAATAAATAAACTAAGATAAATAATAAATCACAGAATTTCTTTAGACCTTCAATTATCTTGTACAACTCACTTAAAAAGTAAACTAGCTAAAATAACAGCTTCTATTGCTCCAAAATGAGATTAATCTAAATAGATATATATATATTTTTTTACATGTTTTAACCAGGGATAAAATAAATCCGGAGAGCTTAAATGTTACGTGAAGAAATTATTAAGTTATATGTTTTTTGTCATTTTAATGTCGTGAAAGACAATTTTACAAATAAAGTCTGAGTCAGTGAGTGATAACATTATATAAAAGACTTGGTCTCTGGGACCCAACACACCGAGGGAGGGGGGGAGCCTCGTCCAATCAGAGGCACGTTCTCGTACCGCGGGTTTCCACCAAAGAGAGCTGTCTGGTTCCTGCAAAAACAACAAGGAAAGATTGAATAAAACAACTGAGATGACTAAAGAAGTGAACTCCTTGAGACAAACAAGGCTAAATTTCCTCCCACTCACATGTATTCAGACATGGGGGGGTTGGAGACTGCCGGTGCAGGGGGGTGCAGGCTGTTCTGGCTGCCCATGCTGCTGCTATAGCTGCAGAAGCTGTGCATGTTGGCGTGGTTGGGGTTCTGAGAGCCTATCCTCCTGGCCCGTGGATTGAAAGGGTCCTCCTCGTCTATGTCATCATAATCTCGTTCTCTACGCATCAAAACAAAACAAAAAGGGAAAAACGGAGAAACAAAACCATCAGGCTTAATAATAACAGAATTTGCAACTGCTGTAAAATATCTTCTTATCTGAGCAAAAACAAACGTTCAATGCCGCAGAAATACGCACTGAACGTTCAAAGAAGGGGCATTCATGGCAGTGAGGTGAGCCTGAGAACAAACTGACCTGCTGGCGATTTGTCTCAGTGCCCTGGGAATGGCGCAAAGCATGACAGTAAAGGCACAGGCAGCAAGGATAGAGAAGAGGCAGAGATATAGCACACCCTCCACACCATCGTAGCACACCCCCACCATTGCATCCAGGTAGTCCTAAAGAGGTCAGATGGAGAGCAGGAAGGTCAGCCAATGACAAGCAGTTCCCCAGGACCATGTCTGAATTCCCAACAGAGAAGCAATCACAGTACATGTGCTTGCTGGGAAAATATATCGTTGCATAACATGGTAATGACAAATCTTATCTTTATGGGTGTAAGCCACAGTCCTAAACCATAGTTTTTAAATAAAACGCAGACGGAAATAAAAGGAACTTTAAAAAGTTTCAAGAACATAATCAGGAAAAAAAAGAAGAAATCTTTCTTTTGTCTTTCTCTGTGCTATTCTGGATCCACATTCATCCTATGTTTTGCCACAAATCCTGTTTTGTCACTTATTTCTAAACTGGCCTACTTTGTAATACTGTGTTGCCAATTAGGCTGTGGTGGACAAACCTTGTTGAGCCCCCTGCAGTCCAGCAGAGCCGTCAGCTGGTGCAGGCTCGCCTCAGAGGAGTTGAGCAAATGCTGGATACCTAGTAAATCCCTCTGTGTGGAGAGACATTGTTGTTGAAAATGCCAACACAATTATTTGAACAAGAACAATTCTCTGATTAAAACAAAACAAAACAAAAAACAAAAAAAAAACAGATTAAGCAACAGCAGTAACCTCAGCGGTGGGAAACAGGGGCACCGCAAACTGTAGAAGACCCTGGATCTGGATCTGCATGGTGGTGAGGGATCGCTGGAAGATGGTCAGAGGCTGCAAAGGATAAAAGACATTTAACTGCAAGTGAAGAGCGTGTAAATGAGGTGTAGCACAGTCAGAGAGGCAGTCTGATTACCACAGCAGAAAGGAAAAGAGATAAGCTGCATGATCCCGTCACTATTGATTAGAATTGATAACATGTTGCACAAAGTCAAATATGTTTGCACTTCAGCAATTGCAGACACTAGCAATTTATGAGCTCATTATTTCATGACCTCATGTGCGTTAACGTGTTAAAAACAAATCATCCAAACAGGTTAAGAGCATTAACACAAACCCCAGCAGTCAAATCGAAATTAAGCTGGGAGCAATAACCTAGACAACCTAGCTTTCAGCTGCTGGTGTGGAAAAATGTACCATTCATGCTTAGCTTGAAGTATCAACTGTCTTTTTAAGTGGTGAAACCAAAACTATGTAAATTAATTTTAATTTAGCACTATTATTATTATTATTATTATTATTATTATTATTATTATCATTATTATTTTTTTTATATTTTTTTTAACAAAACACTTTTTTTTAAAATAAACTTTAAATTACACCAAGCAAAGCTAAGGTTAATTTTACCTACCAAAAAACACATGGCCAGAGATGCAATTGCATGGCTTTAGTCAAAGTATTTCCATTTGTTATTATGGTCCAGTCAAAGTTTGGACTTACGACTAACAACAAATTAGTGGGGCAAACTTAGAAATTGCTAATCGCCGATGTTCCTCATTCAATTTGACTACAAAACAAGAGAAAATGTGTTTTTAAGTTTTTCTTTATGTAGAAATATAAATGCAAAACACCCGTTTCCAGATTATATTTGTAAAATATTTATTAAAATCATTTAACATTTATTTTCTCTACACTTCACCCATATGCACTACCTTGTGTAGCCTAATTGTCATAAAAATATGTATGAAAATATGGCTGTTGAGTGTAAAAATGTTTAAAATTTGGGCATGTTTGGGTGTTCTTTATAATATGGCAAATATATAAAAGTGTGCATGAGTTATGACCAATTCATGGAGCAGATTATATTGCTTCAGTTTACTACAGTAGATCGGTAAACCTTTGTGAATGAATAATTTGCTCTCTGAGCTACTGTAAGATGCCTGTGAGAAAGGCAATATGACGACCTCAACAGCAGGAATGTGGGTTTATATTTTTACCAACAGAGGGCAGAACAATCCTCCACATTAAGCACAAAACCCTACAGTGCTCATCTTTCTTCAAATACACCACCCTTACTTCTTTTTTTTTATTAATATCTAAGCATAACCATAAATTAGTGATATATTTTCTTTCTTTAAAACATTGTCTCTACAATCAGTCAAACTACACAGGAAGTCTGGAAACCCCCAGGCAGGATGCACAATGTTAAATTGAAACAGGATGCGGTCAGATGATATCCATAAATGTAATAGCTTTTGTCTGATTTTTTATTCATTTATTTTTTTTTTGCCTTTAGTTTACATCCATAAAACATGATGGTCTGTGGTTCAACTTCCCCCAGCTGAAAATTACATTTGGTGAAATGGATTTGTCTTTATTTTAGGTGATATGAAACTGATCTGAGGAAAAAAAAACAGGATGATGAAAGTTTAGAGATGGAGGGAGGAAACATAAAATAAAATAAAATAAAATAAAATAAAATAAAAAAGAAGGATATGAGCACAGGAGTGATGCCCAAAGCAAAGACGTATCAGGACGAATAGATTCATGGAGCAATTCTGACTGGGGTTACAAAAAAGGGGAATAAAAACAAAACAAATCAGGGAATGTTTGTGTTATGGCCAATCCGCTGCCAGCTTGCTTATGAGCTCCATGCGTGGTTGCGATCTGTGTGGCAGCGAAGAGAGCTTGTTTACCAGGTGTGTAACGCTCGTCTGCCCTCTACTGCTACTCTGAGGGGCACGTCAAGAGCCAGATAATAAGCTCTGAGCTACGTTGGGCCAGATTTTGCAGAAATAGGCTCGGGAAGTTAAGTGATATGCCCTGGAATCATGACTCGGCTCCATCAAATTGTTTCATCAAGTAAGCAATTTCATACTCATTTTAGGCACAAGAGAAACACAAGAGAAAAAAGAAAGAGGGACAATCTAGGAGAAAGAGATGGATGTCTTGCGATTGTGAGCTGAGGTCAGGATGTGATTCAGGCAGACAGGACGGAACGGGGGAAAAAAAAGAGGCTGACAAAGATGAGGCTTGAGGGGCAGGGAAACGAAGTCCGAAGAGAGCGGCGAACTAAAAGAACAAAACTGAATGAGTATGTACATTTTACTTTAATAGAACTGTCATTGTTGTTTGCGTGTAGCAAGTGCTTGTGGTGTAATGAATTGCTTTTAATGGACATTTTTGTCTACTGCCATGAAAAAGTGCCTCTCTACGGGTTTCTTGTAGCTTTATTTCCACATTTATATGTTTTTCTAATTACAGAAAACTGCTTTTAAATGATGAATTAATTTATTTATTCAAACCAATCTTGAGTTATGTGACAGAGGAACCGTCCCCTCAACCACACAACAGCCTATGTCACACTAACTTTAAATGTCTGAGGGATAATTTATCTCCATGCTCTTGGTGTACTTTTGCAGGTCAGCCTTCCGGAGTCCATCACTGTTCTATGTATTCTGGTTTATGGTTAATGGTACTCAAAAGTCTTAGGGTTTGTAATTGTTTATAGATTGACAGATATCAGGGACTTTGTTTCTCATCTGCTTTTCAGTTCTTTTTCTACTTTTTCAGATCTTTTAGCCTGGTTTATTTTCTCTGGCAGGTTCTGTTTAAGTTATTACTTAATTACACAAGTCTGGGCGTAATCAGACTCAGGAAATTGGCTATAAACGTTCAACCAATGAATCTCCAGTCTGAGGTGGAAAACATTTAGCTGCCATTGTTCCTAGGAGGAGGTGTCCCAACAAATTTTCTCTAGAAAAAACAAAAAACAAAAAACAAAACACCTTGTTTTTCCACAGACTCCACAGGGCATATTTCCTACCTGCTGGAAAGGGTTGGAAAGAGTCTGGTTGCAGTAAATATAGTAATGGACGATATCTGTAGAAAACATTAACATTTGTTATCCTGGTAAACACAACTCAATTATAATTAAAATTTTCACTATATTATTATTATTATTAATTTATTTAAATGGAGCCTGACCTGCAGTGATGATCCCCTTTGTCTGACCCATGACGTACTTGTCGGGTGACACACAGAAATCGCTTGTGCCCTAAAAAAGGAGGACGGAAACAAACAAAAACATGTTTGACAGATGTGAACAGCAAACAAAACCACAAATTTAAAGCAAGTAATTATTTTTTGTGTTGATTTGCTAACACATAGTGATTTTTTTTTTTTTTTGAAAAACCACCACAAGAATAAAGCAATGTTGTTGAATACTAGGCAATCTACCTGACACCAACAAGAAAATAATCATGCTACAGTTCACACTGCAACATCTTGACAGCAACATTTCTTAGTTCTGTCAGTCACAACAACTATTACTACGCAGAGTGCGAAACAAGAAACCTGCACTGGCAAAAATAATAAAAGTGATGAGCGGCAGTCTCATCTCAACTCTGCTATCTGAATGCTAAATGTCCCAAGGGCTCAGGACAAACATGCTGCAAATAGCTTAACCTTCTCTGGGGGTTATACTAATGAGCCCCAAACACTCAGATGAGATAAAGCAAGCTGAATCTCTGAAAGAAAAAAAAAAAAACGCAGCCCATTTGCTGGAACCAAGGGATACCAAGGAGCTTTCCAACAGCGGGGCAAGAGTGTGAGAATTCCCAAGAAGACAAACGGGAAACTCTGAGAATGCAAAGTTCTGTCTGCACACAGCCTATAATAAGACATTCTCTAAAGGGGTTTATTCCTTGTGCATACATTTATAATCCTTTCAAGCAATAATCCAACTGTAGACTACACAAGGCCTACGATCTGAATATCCCCAAACCAGTTATGCATGCATCTGTCAGTAGGTGATACGGAAATGTGTGTCAAACAGCATGCGACCACCCGCAAAGATCCTCAGAAATGCAAACGAAGGCAGAGTCTCCACAATGAACACAGCAGGATTTTACTTCTCCTCAATGTAGAGGAGGTGGTGTGGGATAATCAAAGCGAAGCAACAAAAGTCATTCTTATTTGAGTGACAGAAGACTCAAATAAATGCATAATAGATGGCAGAGTGTAAAAATTCGGCTTGCTTTTGGTTAGATGCGCCTCAGATGTGCATGCTATTGTTTTAAAGGTGGGAAAGAAGAATGATTTCCTCAACAGAAGCAGGTTTCACTGTTCGTTTTATAAGTGTAAGACAATCTGAAATGCGCAGTTTGAGGTATTTGAAGCATTATTTTTGCCTATGGTATGGTCAGTCAGCAGGAGATAGGCATATAAGAAATTAAGAAATTTCACTTTGTATAAAACACAGATGCAAAGACAAGTTGTCTGATGACCATCATTTTCAGGTTTTTAGATCGATCAGTCCTGATGAATAGCTGATTGATCAGAAATAAAAAATCTGATCTTTGTACTATCAATACTAAGTGCCAACTCATTACACTGACCGTAACAATCTTGTGCTTCTTACCGCTGAATACATCATTCAGTTTTAGTCATTATTTACCATCCTTATTTTTTAAAGCATCATTCTCATGGTAATACCTCCATTTTTTTCTCTCTGTATTTTTGTGCTCTGTTTCATTTGCTTTGCTGTGTTTTAATGTTACATTTGCAGTCTGGCTTTCTTTGTTCAACTCTAGGTTGTTCTCTAGGTCTTATGAAACTAAAAGTTTGGTCATGCATTTGAATTCAACCCCCTGAGTCAATATATATTAATAGCGCTAACTTTCACAGCAACTACAGCTGCAAGTTTTTCTGGGTATGTCTCTCCCAGCTTTGCACATCTGGAGAGTTAAACTACTGCCCATTCTTCTAGAATCTAAATTACCTCAAGCTCTGTGAGATTGAAAGGAGTGCACCTGTGACCCTCACTTTTAAGGCCTTGTCACACATTCTCAATTGGACTCAGTCAGCACCTCTAATCATTCCTGAACGATTCTGGCTGAGTGGAAAACTATCCTTCTGAAAGAGCCGACTGTTACCAAAGAATGAGCTTTTAGTGACAAAGGAGTTGAGTCAGCATTAACATTTAGTTGGGTGGTAGAGCAGAGCCTGATAATTTTACCATAATCTTGCAAAAGCATTCATAACCCATAGCTGTGTGTGAACATGTAATCGTTTCGGTGGATTTGACATCAGCAGATTAAAGCACCGTCATTTTTTAAAAATAGCCATGCCAAAGTTCTGCGTTGTTTTGTTTAAAAGGCTCAGCTGCTTAAATGTTTTCTAATTGCTGCTGGCTAGTCTGAAGGAGCTGAGTGGGAGTCGCTCGGACGCTTGAAAACTGCAGCTACAGGAGGAGCCACGCCTCAAAGGCAGCTCAAGGTCCACCCAGATGTTTTTCACAGATGACTGGTTGCCATGGGAAATTAAAGGATTTCACAAACATACATGAAAAGAAGCAACACTCCATGTATGTTTTTGATAAAGCAATAACAATGTAACATGATGTAAACATCAAAAATGTCAATTTTACATAATACGGCTTTTAAATCAGCTTGTTCATATTAGTGTGATGATGCTGATAGACTGTCTGTTTGGGCTTTTGTTCTTTTATTGCTCTATATTTAGCAAAGTGGAGTTTTATGAAAAGCCTTAAAACAAATTGATGCCACAAAAAGACAACTGTGATCACTAGACTCGGAGACTGATCAATGAAGAGGCACTCTTCAGCAGGGATGTGTGTGTGTGTCTTCATTGCTTTGAGAGGCGTTTTAAATGAAAAAATAGAGGTTGTTGGGGTTGCAGACTGGCAATTAAACAGCTTAAGCATAAGATACATGGATGATGCTAATACTACAAATAGTAGATGCTGTATGTTTAAGCAAGAAATTGTACATAAGTCAACATTTTAAGAAATAACAAAAAACAAAGACATTTTTTGTCATATTTTGTTAGACAATTTTCTTTACATTGAAACAGATTTGTATGTGGAAATAAATAAGTGGTAAAAACTTAAAAGCAAAATACAGAATCAAGCAAGAAACAAGCAAGGAAATATTGAATTGAAATTGTAAAACACAGTACATGAATAAATTAATCAGCATAAAAAAAACACATGGGTAAAAGATGAATACATAAATTAAAAGAATCCAAATTGTTAAATTTACACACCTAAACACTAAAGGGCAGATGCAAATAAATAACTCCATTCATTATGCTTGTCCTTGGTGTCAGAAGTAATGACCAGTTCATTGTACAGCTTGTGAGTCAGAGAGGAAGGAAGTGAATCATCTTACCACAGCAGCAGCAAGGTCAGCGCCCAGAGAAGTCCAGCTCAGGATCAGTGTCAGCACGCCAAACACCATCATCCTGCAGGGTCACAGAGCAGCAGCATGACGCGGCGGAACGCCACAGATGAACCGATGTTTATGTTAAATCAAAGGCGGATGAGCCAACAACCGAGTGGCTCTTTTAACGTGTATTTCCATATGCAGTATGCTCAATTCTGACCATCCCGTTCTTAGTTTGCACCACAGAGGAATCTACAGCTGTGATTTAAACTAGCATTTTTAACAATAACGAGGGGTGAACTGAGATTTTTCAACATCTTATCAATAATATGGTAACTCATTAGGTCACGGTAACTTTTAAATTCATAGTAACCATTGTAGGTCCAGTTCCGTGTTAGTCTCTAGTGAATAGTTTTGTTGAAAACCACAACTCTAACTTTGTTAGGCTGCTAGACTCCTGCGTAGTGGAGGTGATTTGATGAAACAAACATGTTAATGAAATGCAACCTTGGTCTTTTTTTCTAGCAAAGCAGCAGCAAATCATTCATTTTGGTGAGGGTTAAATCTCAAACAAATTCTTTACCAAGTCATGCTTCCTCAAATTTAGGAGATAACACTGACATGATGCAGACAGATCCAGTTGAATATTACAAAAAAAAATAGACAAACTAGATTAGTACAGCTATTCTACTGAATGAGTATAGAAAGTATTGCTGTTAAAGCAGCAAATGCATTGACTCTACTAGATCAATGAGGGTGTGATGTGGTATGTAGAACCAAGATGTTGGTTACACAACCTTTTTGTTCTGTATGCGCTCTACATGGATTATACTTGTTTGTTTTATATGCTTAATTGAACTGAGGTCTGGGAAGTTTTGATGTCAAGTCAACTCCAATGATTGGTCGTCTACTGTATGCTGTACAGTATTCTGATTTATTATGTCAGAAGACATCTAACAACTCATTTAACAGGTAATAGTGACTAACTTTAAGTTTATTATCGCCATTCTCCATTCGATAGTAATAGTTTGGGCCATAAAGAAAAGAAAAGAAGTGAGAAAATTATCCTGCACATTGGAAAACACATCGGAGTCCACATCAATGTCTCTGAAGTTGTAACTGCAGCATCACTAAGCTGTCAGTAGTCCTTCTCCGTTCTGTTGACCTGCGTCTGATTATGGCCCTGCAAGTGGATGGGACTTTCGTCACCCGTGCGGATGCTCAAATTTTGTTTCATTTCAGTGAACTGAAACCCTGATGATATTTCCAAACAACTGAATTTATTCTTTCTTGTAAGTGAGGAAAAGTCAGCTGACTGAAATTCACAACTATGTATGTTCCACAGAGCTGGAGATTAAAATATAAATGAATGAATAAATAAATAAATAAATAAATAAATAAATAAATAAATACATTTAAAAATCACAGCACTTTATCTAGCATTTCACAAAAAGATATTTAAATTATTGATTTGTTTTAATGCTTTTTGCAAATTATTTCAAGGGGTGCCGATAAATCTGTGTGGTGCCGCTACCAAGACATCCTAAATTTACATAAAATGGTTATTTTGTTGCATCAACTAAAAGATCAACAGTGCACAAAAATTACTACAGCTTTGTTTTCAAAAGTTCTAGGCACAAATGACCAGGATTCACTAATATAACCACAAACGTTTGACTTTACAGAAGCATGCGGCCGGCTTTGAACAAGTGTTATACTGAATGACTGGGTGGACGAGAGGGAAAATGTCCTCCGATTGCCCTTCCAGTGCCAGCAGGTCGAGTTCTGGCCGAGCGAGGGAGCGATGCTATGTAACTGGTAGTCAAACAGCTTCTCTGACTTCAACAGAAAAGCATTAAATGGGGTATAAACCTCAAGCAAAGCGGATTCAGTGAAATAGTCACAGAGGCCCACGGAGCAAGGCAATGGCGGATGCACACCAGTCACTATGAATTAAATCACATTGGAAAATAGGTTTTCCTCTCTCCTAAAAAGAAAAAATAAACACTTTACAACTGTTTGTACCGGAAAATGAATAAACCTTTATCATTAATGAATAAATAGTTATTTCGGTCTGATATTAACGGGGTGAATTAAGAACAAAGTAACCTTCAAAGCAGAAACACAGGACTATGGAAGGGCATTATCACATGTAATTAGACCACGCTCCGATCTCCACTTACATTTTCTTTTTCATTATTATTATTTTACTACTCTAACATGAAATTATTATTGGAATTAAAATTAGACATCACTACAAACTTGTACCTGAGGTAGCTTCAAGGAAAACAAGTTCAAATCTCAATTTCAAATAGACTTGATAAATATTTTTTTATTTAATTATTCCAAGTCAAACAGAGCCCCAAAGCAGTCCACATATTTTTCTTCATAAAAACTTCTCAATAGATATCCAAAAAAGGCACTTTTAGATATTTATAATCACAGTGTTGCTTGTAACCCCCTCCTCATACTGATGACTGAAATTGCTATTCAGCGAGTCGTGAAATAAATAGTTGATACCCCTAAATAAAATGTCTCATTCTACTTCTCCTTTTGTCTTGTTCTACATAAACTTATATTTAAGAACTCTAGAGATGCTTTTAATTTTTGGTATATAAAAAAAAAACTGCTGAGAAGCATTAATTGGGTTGTAGAGGTCTGAAAAGTCTGTTTACGCTGGTGGTAATCATGTTTTTACGAGTTAATTCTGTTTGGTAAGAAAGTACTTTTAGACTCCTCAACCTCCCCGGCAAAGCTCACGCTAGACTCTAGATGCTAGAAAGGAAACCCATTCCAGATGTTGAGCCTCTTGTTCTACCACAGCATCACCATCCACGACTCTGAAGATACTTGATCGATACGACTTACAGCAACACTTAATTTCCCGTTGAGATAAAAAAAAAAAAGTATCATTGAACTGAACTGAATTGAAGTTTTGAAATGAGCTTCTACTGATTTTCCTGAGGAAAAGAAAGAGAAGCTCAGTCATCTGTAAGGGAACATGCACTAAAGCTCAACATGAAATTTTGGTTCGGGCATCTGAGCAGAAAGCCTCTAGGGGACTTTCCTATGGATGTTTTCCAGGCACATTCCACTGAGAGGAAACCCTGGGGCAGACCCAAAAGTTGCTGGAAGGACATATTTTCCTTCTGACCTGGGAATATCTTGGGGTCTCCCTGAATGAGCTACAGTGTCGCTTGGGAGAGGAATGTCACAGTTTCTTAAGCTGCAATCCCTGTGAAGATGGAATGGGATTGGCATCTTATGCTTTTAATATTACATAAACCAATAGGCATTCTAAGCATCTAAAATCTGCTTTTGGGTGAGAAAAACTTAAAATCTTGAAATGCGCTTAAAGGTTGATGTCTTGGTGTACTTTGATTAACCAATATTCCAAAGATGCATGGCATCTTTCTCGTTCTTTGTCCTTCTGAGCACCATCTCAAAACCTGTGACCTAATTATTATTATTTTTTTCTGTTAGAACACAGCTAAACCTTTGGGTGACTCGTTGAATATTAAAGATCTGCCGTTCCTCCGTTCTGCACTTAGACACACAAGTTAGAAAAGGTCATTATTATTGTATACAATAGGCACAGAAGTTCAAAATCACATCTCTGTGAAGCATCACGGACATGCACTGGTTGAAGTGACAACTGGAAAGGATGAAAAATGCAAGCACATGCATGAGAGGCAAAAATAAAAAATATTAAACTTTTGAAACATAAATGGACCTTTATTTTAGAGACAACATGCATAGGCCATTCCAGTGGGGGAAAAAATAAAATAAAAAATAAAAATATCTTATATATATAATTCTTTCTTTATTTTTTTTTTTCATTTTTTATTTTTTCCTCTGGAATAGCCTATGCATGTTGTTTCTAAAATAAAAGTACATTTATGTTTCAAAAGTTGCATTTTTTTTTAACATCACCAATTCCAAATGTTTGAATATTTAAAGTTTTGGCAAAATGAAGAATATCGTAGCTTTCATGTAGCTAAAAGAACAGTTTTTTTTCTTAACAGTTGTGGTTTGAACATGTTCTCCTTTCCAAAATTACAAAGCCAAAATGGCAATCATAAAGACTACAAAGTACAGAGCATTTTCTTTCACAAATGCATACACAACCCTAAGTAACCACACCTAAATAAATAAATAAATAAATAAATAAATAAATAAATAAATAAAAAATGCAATTTACAACACAGTATTAAGGTTTCCTTGCAAATGTTGGCTTAGTAGCATAGAAGCTCAAACCTTTCAACCAAAACTTCAGCTGGATGGCTAGTAACTTAATGAAAAAGTAACTCTGGACATTTTCTCCATCAGTTTAACCCTTTAAAGCTGTGGAGAAGTTCAACTTAGGACTAAATTAGAAAAAAAAAAAAAATCCTAAGCTTTGGATCTGCACTTACAGCACAATGAAAAATAAGTGTTTTCAGCACATATTCAGCAGATCCTTTCTTTAGAAGCATCTTGATAAGCGCAATTTGTGTTTGGCTTTACAAGTACTATAGTTTATACTAAACAAAGAGGTTTTAATAGACATTCAGAACTAAAAGGGTGAGTCACAGGAACAGAGAGATGGACTTAAAATGGTCTGTCTGCTTTGCTTTAGTTCTTGTTGCTTTTAATCAAACTTATAAAGTGCAAGATGGCTCACGGACTGGACACTCAAGTTTACTGACACAGCGCTCGCTTCCCCTGTAAAGCTGTTTATTACTCTTCCCGAAGAGCCTTCCTGCATGTCGTTGATCATAACCAGTCTCACGATTTTCTTCTGCTCAGGGATGCACTTTCGATCCATAAAGTTCAGGTTATAAAATGGGTAAGATATAATTTTACCAACAGGTTTCTTACGCTCTCACATGTTGACATGTCAGTTTTATGTTGCCGTTTAATCATCACTACACGCCTCCAAGAACAGGGCTCAACCTAAAAAAAAAAAAAAAAAAAGAAAAAAAAGATAAAGTTTACAGCAAAGTTTATGGTTGTCCCTCCCTGTTTCACATGTGAGTTTAAAGTCTTGTCAAAGCTGTTATTCTCTATGTCCCAGCAACACCCAGTCAGGCGGTTCAAAGCACCACAAGGAGCTGGTAGACCTCTAGAGTGTAATTTGCCTCCAACCACTTCCACTCCACTGGAGGAGAGCCTCCGCCGGGACGGCAGGCACTCTTGACACTAACTCGCCTCGTGTTTGTGTTGGGGTTAAAGGGTAAAGTGGGAGGAGGGGATAGGGGTCTTTGTGGTTAGCAGGGCAAGTTTACTTCAGCCCACTTTGACTAAAAAAAAGACAGAGGAACAGTCAGCCAAATCACTTTAGACCACAATGGATTTACTGTCTTCTTGAAAACGCCTCCTTGACAACAGAATGAACAATAGACGCCAAGAATGAAAATTAAACTTGATATCTAGCGTATAATTCCGGTCAGGGTCAGCCTTAACATGCACAGAGAAGCAATGTGTGTCAGAAATCTATTTGTTTTCCTGTCACTTCTACATGATCAAATCCATTAAATATTCATGCGAAAAACATTTTAAAAGACCAAGCTAAATAATTAATCGTCTACCATATGACACTCCAAACATCTGCCATGTTTGCTCGTGTTGGACATTTTCTAATTCACGTCTAAAGCAGCTCAAGTGTTTAAGTGGAATAACAATTCTCAGGAAGTTGTATTGTAGATAGCATCTAATGGCCCAGCTCCCCATCTCCTCACAGCTCTCCGGCTCAATTTGTAGAGCAAAAGCCACTGAGACGGCAGCACTCTGTGATAGTACAGCCTCCTGCTGGCAGCACTGAAAGGCAAACGGTCAAATAAGACGGGGCAAGCTGAGCCGTGTTTGTACATGGATATGATCCAGGGCTTAGCTGCCTTGTACACAGAATATTTCCCATGGGAAGATATGGAAACCCCACACCCGCTCCTGTGATCTGCCCCAGTTTAAAATGAATCACTGCAAACCTCTTTTTATCTCTTCTTCCTCTGCTGCATATTATATGTAATTAAGCAACTTTATCACAATAGGATTGTGTTTAACTACTACAAAAGATAAGTTTCTTTCTGCCTTTCCTTCTTTCTTTCCATCTAGAGATGCACTGAATGAATATCCTTTCTAAGATCCAGCTACATTAAATGCATTTTCATTAGATTTTTTTTTTCTGCACCACACACTACGTTATAAACATGCAAACTCAATGCAGAAAGACCTGACTGCAATCTGAACCCAGGCCCTTGTTGCTGCGAGGCCACAGTGCTAACAGCTCTGCAGCCCAGCAGCCCTCAGGTCTTATTTCAGTTTTTATAGGAAAAACTCTTTTCAAATCATCATTTGTGAAAAAGGAAATGCCCCATAAAGACAACAACTGTTTCGGTATGTTGACCTTCGACTCCCTCAACATAAAACAACAGTAGTTCTCAATCAGGTTGACTTTTTACCGATTATGAAATGTACATTATTATTTAATGTAGCTAAATACAACTGTAGCATCTAAAATCTGTAATAAATTGTTTTCAAAGAAGTTAACTTTGCGTACTGACATTCTAACTTGCATATCAATTACAGCTGAGAACAATTTTCCCTTTTATATTTTATTTATTTCTGTTTAACTAGTTAGCTAGTCTCACATTTTGCTATGTAGCTTATATAGTGAGCTTTTCATACTGTCCTACTGATTGTGCTTTATTAAAACAGAGAACAATACGCATGACCAAAGCAAAAAGACGAACCATGTAAAAGTAGCAGTTTCACAGTGCATGTAGACTTACGTGGTGAGTAGCCAACGGGACTGCTTGGCCAGGCCCAGACAGGCTAGCAGGCAGATGACCAGGTCCAGGATGAGGAGCAACAGGTAGGTTAGCCATCTTGAGACACAAGCGGAAGAACAAAAATTAAACTGCTGCCAGTGAATGGATGTCAGTAGGAATATACAATGGGAATTTCTTACAGAGACACTCCAGGTCTTTAAAGGTTATCGTTTCGCCATCCCAAAAAAAAACTATTGTGGTGTGTGTGGCTCAAAATAAAAGCACATTTACAAGAAATAGAGAGTTAAAATGCTAAAACAATGAACAGTAGCCTCTCCTTGAAATGCAAGCCGTTGGCGCTTATCGGTGCTTTGCAGATATACTTGATTTTGCCCTCTGTAGACCACATTGTGTTAAACCTGCATTAAAACTGCTCTACGAATAAAGTTTGATTGATTGATTGTCTATTATCAATCAATCAATAGGGACATATTAAGGGAATCTATGTTCACAAAGGACATCTATAGTATGCATAACTATTTAACAATGACAGCATTAAAAAAAGTTAGCATAGGTATTCAAAGTTGTTAGAATCAGGATTGTGACTAACAAAACAATAACCTTGTGAAACATAAGGAGAGATAAATAGCCGGTTTTAAGAAATATGTGGAATAATAATAAAGTCAGTAAGGTGAATAGGTGGAAATACAAATAAATGGGATAAAATACAACAACCACCTCAAGTTTAACTTTCAGTCATTTCAGGTTTCCATAAAAAGAGCAGCAGAAACAGTTATTTGAGCAACTGGATTTCAATTCTTCTTGAGCAGATGTAGAAACCAAAATGTTTTCAAACCACGCAGTTACCCAAGTCTGATTAAACTTTCAAACACAATCTCCCAGAATAATTGCAAAGATACAAAAGAAAGTCCAAACTGGGGGGGGGGAAAACTGACATTTTCTATTGAGTCTGTTGGATAATAAGATGTGGAAGATAAAACAAAGAGGGCATGTGATGTGAATGTGAACATTCACATTAATAGACACGTATTACATAGAAGGGGTTTGAGAACCAGCTTTGTCTTCCTTAGTAAAAACCATCTGTTCTGTGAATAGTAATCAAGTTGCAGATGAACACAACAGAATCTGTCCAGCTGGTTAATTATGAATCCCTTTGAATCCATATGGCTGAATGTTCTGATGGAAAAAAAAACAAGAAAAAAACACTTTTCACTCCTACACTAAGATCTATCAATCTCTCCTACCTGTCAGCAGCTGTTGTCTATTTATTCCCACCAGGGTTTATTTTGCACCACTGATCCTTCTTCAGCACTGTGTTGATATTCTCTTCCATTTTTGACTATCTTCCCACCACCCCGCATTCTCATTACTCAACAAAACCTCAGATTTCCTCATGTACGTCTTTTTTTTTATTTATTCCTCCCCCTCTCTGTTTAATCTTTTGCCCCATCTCCATGTTTTCCCAGCCTCCCCTTTCTTTCTCAGCCTTTCATTTCTCCCTCACCTCCACCTTTCCACTGCTTTGCCCTTGTCTAATCTTTTCCTTCACTGACAGCGTGAAGCATGAGAAGCTGATGCATCGACATGGGAGGCACTGCGGTGCCACCGTGTTTGCCTCTGTCATCCTTAATCCAATTAGTCAGACTGGGGAAAGCGCAGATACACGAGGGGGTGGAGAGAGTTCATGTAAGCATCACAAAAAAGTGTTTTCTAAGGAACTTTTGGTTAGAGGGAGGAAAATGTGAAAGCTTTATTACAAAAGGTTGCAAACAAAAAAGTTTTGTCCTGTTACAACCAAAATGTTTATGCATTTTCAAGGGTTTTTATTGATAGGTAGCCCTAAATACGTAGAATCCAGTCCAGCCAAATGCCTTAAGGCAGTGGTCTCAAACTGCAATCCTCAATCCTGGAACTTTTAGATGTTTGCCTGGTCCTGGACACTTGAATTAAATGGCTAAACTGCCTCAAGAGCATCCACTCAGGTTCTACAGAGTTCTGCTAATGAGCTAATACTGGAGCCAAGTTTGCTGAAGCAGAGTGAAATCTAAAAGTTGCAAGACACCGGCCCTTGAGGACTGGAGTTTGAGACCATTCTTTAAATGTGTAGCGCAAGGAAAGACAAACTCCCGTAGGTTGCACAAAGTATTGATTCAGGAGGGCTTAACATAAATGAAAACCATACTTTAAGATCTTTATTTGCATCAACCCCCTTTCACTTTATCAATCAATCAATCAAATTTTATTTGTATAGCATATTTCAGCAGCAAGGCATTTCAAAGTGCTTCACATAATTAAAATAAAAACAGCATGTGACATTGAAAAAAACAGTGAGAAAGAGAAAGATATATTGATAGGTAGCCCTATGAACATGACCAGCTTTACATTGGTCCAACATATAAAGTCCCAATAAAATACATAAAAGTTTATGATTGTAACATCATAAAACGTGAAAAAGTTCAGTGGATTCGAAGAATTTTACACCAGCGCTGTAAGGCGATCTAAATTGTTTCAAAGCATTATGAATCGATTTCTGGAAATGCTGCAGCTCGGTACCAGTGCGTCCAGCTACACATTCCTGTAAACACGTAAAACCTTCCAGGAACTATTTATCTGGATGAAGTGTTAAAAACAAGCCTAATGAAAGCTGTAGTATCAGCCCGCCAATATAACCCACTCTATTAGCATGGGACTACTTTATCTGCAAAGCAGAGGAGTCACCTTACAGATCAATACAAACATACAGCATGTCTGTAAATGCTGAAAAGCCACTGGACCTGTGACTAAAAATGCTCTAATCTGACCCGGCATTAAAATATGACTGGGAGGAAGTTGGGATCTCCATCCCAGACATGTACTGTACTGCCATGTATCCAGATATGAAAGCAGTGCTGCTCTGTGTACAACAAACAAAACTGAGCTGAAAAGTGAATGCTGGGCTTGCACTCAATGAATGAATTGAACGAACGAACGACAAACAAACGGACAGACGGACGAGCAATGGATGGACCAATCGATGATTGTTTCTAATTACTGACCCTACAGGTTAAAAGTGGGGTTGCAAAGTATTCTGCCATGCTGATGACAACACACTTATTTTATTGTGATTTGACAAGTATGTTGTCAAAACCACTAAAATCACAAAGTTTTTTGAAAGTAAAACGACCCGTCAAGATGGAGCTGATGGAACACAATAGAAGAATGAAGAGAATCAGAACAGGGAGAATATTTAAGAACTACAGGTCCATGACCTGTAGAGATAACGAAAAGGTAATAGCAGCTGCTTTCCTCAGTGTATAGAACAAACCTTCTACTTAACCTACTTCTTAAAATTCTTCAGCCTACATCATGTTGTCACATAGTTCCTGTTTGAGTTATTTTATTATTCTTTTTTTGGCTCTAGTGACCGCTTTTATTTGAAAGTGCTCAGACAGGAAAGCAGGGTATTGAGAGAGAGGGAAGAGATGTGGCAAAGGTCATCAGGCCGGGAATCGAACCTGCGACAGCCGCGATGAGGACTAAGGCCTCCTCATGTGGGTTGTGCTCATCCCCTGCACCACCACCTATATGTGATTCTTAAGTTCTGGCAGTATTCAAGCCTGGATGCAATTAGTTAGGATGCCTTTTGTTTTTAACCTGAAAAAAAAAAATCATTTTAAAACTGCTTTTTAAATTTACTCAAACTTTTGTAATTTGATATTAAAATTAGATGGACTAAAATGTGTAAGTGTGACAAAAAGCAATAACACAAGATATGTGCAAGGGTCTGAGTAATAATGAACTATTGTAAGATAGTCACTTTCTATGATGGGGTTCAAATATTCTGAAAACTGAAAAAACAAAAAAAAAAACAAATTGACATTTATGTTACTATTGGTTCATTTTTGGAATTTATTGAGCCTTTTTTTTAAGGCTGAATGACTCATAGGAGTTAAGTGCACTTACACAGATAAACAATATTTTTGACAGCTTCAAGAAATGCGCTGATATTCAGTGAAAAATTGCAAAAAACCCTAAAATAAAAATAAATAAATTAAAAAAAAAAAATGTTGAAAGGTGTTCGGAAATCCTGAAAAAAAGATCCCAACAAAGACTGTTTCTTAGTTTTTAGTTAATATTTTTGACTGATATCAGAATGGCCAATAATCTCAAATAATTAAAAGAGTTCCACACATTGCGCTTGGTAAGTTAGTTTCCATGTTAGAGCCACTTTTTAAATAAGTGGGTGATGCAGCCATGTAAAATCATGTATTATGCAATGCAAAGTGATATATCCGGGTCGTGGCATGCTGGATTTCACTCCCAACCCATAAATTAGGTATATCATTTGTGTGGTTGAATTGCTCAGGGACTGCATCTATAAAAATAACCTTGATATCATATGGTGGAGCATATTTGCTTCTCTAAGAACCAAAGGACTATATCTAGATTTAATGTTCATAAACACGTAATGCTTCATTCCTGGTCTGCGGGGAGTTTGACTCGTGCTTGGAAGTCTCCTCACATAAATTCCTCACAGCTCACCTAGCATGGACATCAGAGTATGAAGATGCAGCTCACTCCCTGGACACAAATAGCTGCATCCTGAAACCATTCTGTAATGGGCCTGCATTTTCAAAATGCATGCTCAACTTTTGCCCTCTGCATAAATTTGCCTATACAACAACTTTGTGCAATATTCATGGATAGAGTCAGAATTTTAAATCTGAAGGAAGATGCACTTTCTCTCAGGTGTGAAAAGGTGACATTTTATCATATATATAGCGCCTTGCCATGATAAACATAAAAAGGGTTTTCACATTTTATCTTAGAACCAGCAAATGTTAATGTAATCCTGATGAGATTTTATCAGTTCTTCTTTTCAGCAAAGAAGAACTGAAAAGCAAGTGCTGAAAATCACATAGCACTCTCCCTCCAGTTTACAATTCTTCCACTGCTTAGTTTTAGTAAATTGCATAAGGTTCCAAGAAAATACCCAAATGCAGAAAATGTCGCGGGGTATGAAAACAATTGCAAGCCACTGTAACACCCTCCACCCAATGAGTCAGACATGTATTTTTGGCTTCGTCTTCACCTGTAGTACTCTATATTTGCAGTCTGATCGGCGACGGTCGCCAGGTCCACTTTGGCCTCGTCCCAGTCGGGCAGCCCCAGCAGCTGTTTGATCACGTTGTCCGCCATCTGCTGCATGAACTGAAGGGTCTGCACGTAGTCACCCCTTGTGGCAAAGATCTCATCCAGCCTTGCTAGGTGCTGGTGGAGGCCAGTCCTCATGTTGCCCATTGTGCCTGTCACCTAGAGAGAAAAGGAGCAAAAAAATAAATAAATAAAAACTGCTGAACAAAATAGATTATTTAGGAAGATTGAATCCTAAACCATAAAAACTCAAAGCTCTAATAGTTTTATTTCTTGCTCTTACTGAACTGATCTGCTGTTCATTGTTCCCTTGCAGAGAGGACAAATGTCTAAATATAGATTTTTCTGTTGCTTGTAGCAGTGCACTCAGCCACCCGATGAATAGCTGCTCCTGTGGGGTCATTTCCTAGTTACACATGGAAGACCCTTAAGGATAAAACTATGTGTTTGAGCAGGGCTTTTTTTTTTTTTTTTTTTTTTTCCAGGCCACTGTGATGCCTCAGAGCGTATTTTTAATTTCAATCGCCGCAATAAAAATTAACATAGCTACGTATTAATGTGCTCTTTGGCATATGTACGCTTCTGCAAAATTTTACAGCATCTCAGAGAACATCAAATGGAAACATAATTTTACCACATCTAATGTACTTTTAAGCTGTGGGAAACATTTCTTGAAGTTTATAAGAGATGCTGGGGGCGCAAGCTGCCATTTATTATTGACTACTTCCTTCAGCCTGGGAAATATTGAAAAAGGATAAAGGCCGAGTGATCTTAAAAATGAGATGGTTCTGTGTTAAAAGTGTGGACGAGACCGAAGGGAAGGCACAGTGTGGGAGAGATGCAACACCAAGCGTAGGCGTCAAATTTAAATAAACACCTTTTAGAGAGTTTAGAGGTGAAATAGTGGTTTTGATGTTTTTGCAATCAAACATTTAAAAAAAAATAAATTATTGTTACAAAGCCATTTGTTTTGTTTATTTATTTAAGCCCGTAATAGTACAGCATCTGATTAATTCGATGAGGTGAAAGAATGATCTTCTAAGTCAACTGACAACAAAAGCTCAGGCATTTAATGTGATGAATTACACTATTGTAATCCGTTGCCAAGGACATCATTATCCCACATATGGGTGTAAACATATTCTCTGCGAATGCTACCCATCAATTTGGTATTTAATTGCTATACGTTTTTGCTCAGGGGGAGAAGCTGCTTGTAGAGAAATAGCAGTCACTGAGACATCCTGCTATTTGATAATTAAAAAGGGTAATGCATGCCCCCATTCAGCTCGAGGTGCCAACATATATTGTTTTTGTGTTTGTCGGGGACATTGTTTGCTGGAGCTGAAACGAGGACAGGTTGGTCGGAAGTAATTAACTGGGTTTGTCTTCGACATAAACCACGCTTTATAAAAACAAAAACAAAAAGAAAAACTGAAGCTTAAAATAAAGAGGAAGGAAACGAGCTGGCTGGCTTCACAAATACTTATTGGTGAATGTCATTTTAAGAGACCAAA
The DNA here is from genome assembly GCF_000485575.1 of Poecilia formosa. Classification (NCBI taxonomy): domain Eukaryota; kingdom Metazoa; phylum Chordata; class Actinopteri; order Cyprinodontiformes; family Poeciliidae; genus Poecilia; species Poecilia formosa. Next base: position 1,854,413 of record NW_006799946.1, read on the forward strand.
AGAACAATGTCAGATGTTTGGTCAGATGTTTGGTCAGGGGTGAAGAAGATCACACCCTTCAAGCGAAAGGAGGATCAGATACGTGGGATTCTGGACAGAGCTCATGAACTGAACACAGTCTTTCACAGTTTAGTTCAGGAACAAGCTAATCGCCCTCCTCTCCCGCTGCCCCCCAGCGAAACAGACGTCCCACCCTCCTCTGACCCTCAGCTTTCCTGTCAAACATCAGATGTTTCATCTTCCACCTCAGACTTATCTGCTTTGACAAATTGATCTTCAATGCAACCAGGAAATGTTGTTGCTCCCTTCACCTCCCCTTCCAACTTTTCTGGATCTATAAGTGAGGTGAAGAGGCAACAGGGGAGACTGAACCTTGAACAAGGCTCCAGGTCCAGACGGTGTCAGTCCCAGGGTCCTGAAGGCCTGTGAGATTCTGCAGCACCTCCTCAACCTTAGCTTGACCCAAGAGAAGGTTCCATTTTTGTGGAGGGCATCCTGCCTTGTTCTGATATCAAGAAAACTCACCCTTTGAGTTTTCTTCCGCGATCTTCTTGTATCTGTGATCTTTCAGCAAGATCACGGATACAAGAAGCTGACGTGTTTTTTCCGCAGGATATCTGGGGTCTCAAGAGGGTTAGAAGCTCGGTCACGACCCACTGAGAGGAAGCCTAGAGAAAGCCCCAGGACACGTTGGAGGGACTATGTTTCTCAGCTGGCCCCAGAGGAGCGAGCCCAAGTGGCTGGAACCAGCATAAGTATAGCCACTGCTTATGCTGGTTCCCCCCACAACCCAAACCCAAATATTCTTTTCCTTTCGGCTTTTTCCCTTTAGGGGTCGCCACAGTGAGTCATCAGTCTCCACGTAACCCTATGGAGATATAAACCCAACTCCAAATGAACCAGATGAATGGATGGATGAAGAAAATTTGCTCAAATAAAACACAGTGGTGTGACTGATGGCTGTGACACTGTGACAGTTTCTAATTCTTCCCTCCATGTAGGCTAATGTTAAGCCAAGATGTGATGCACTTCAACAGGAAATCAATTTTTGTATCAAACATTTATTTTTCTGCTTCCATTTCATCCTTTGACCACTGAACGAATAAATAACAAGACAATCCAAAGTGCAGCTGCTATATTCAAGGTTGTAGTGTTTTGTAGTTTATTTGATCATTCCCAGGTACTTTTCCCCTTGCAGATCGGGGAGATGAAAATTGCAGATGCAGAAATGTAGGCATGTATCTGATCCTTGCTGCTTGTGTGAGAATGAGAATTTTTATCTGAAACCCTTAGGGAACTAGCCAATCCGACTAATCTCTACTCTCTGTCTGGGTCTAATCCTCACTGTGTAAGTGATGTGCACCGATCTTAAAGATAGGATTCTTAGCCACATTTTTTATCTCACTCTGAGGTTTATAGGCCACAGAGAAGTCCTCTTTTCCCGTCATATTTTCTACGCAAACATTTTGCAGTTTAGTTTAAGGCTTTTTTTTTTTTTTTTTACTTGAGGATGCTCATTTGCCAAAGGGAGAAAAAGACCAAGGTGACAAAACTTGGATAAATGACACATTACCTCAGGCTGGGGGGAAAAAAAAGTGTATTTCAACATTATGAATTCTGATATTGGCTTAAGGTCATTTGAGAAAGATTGATAAATGGGTTGTATTTAAAGTTTTGCTTTTCACATGGAGTCATTGTGTCACATTTATTCCCTAATATGTGATAAAATGTTGTTTTGTGTAAAAACCATACCTTAAGAATGTACTTCCTTTGACATAAATCTGATAGGCAAATGTGGACACAAAGGATTTTTCGACACCATGTATAAGGCTAAAATCACATTTGTACATAAGGTCAAATGTTGGACAAACTAATGAACAAACTCTTGTTACTAAAGCCAAAGAAAAGACATGATAAAGTGTAACGAGCAATACAATTCAATGAGACATTTGAACTGAAACTAGATTTTTTAAAATATTTCTTTTTCCTCTCAGCGTCACCGAATCTGAAATTGAGAAGCAGCTTGATACTTCTCTTCAGCTTTAATTTATTGTGTTGGCTTTACTGCCAAGCTTCCTCGTTTAATAGTGAATGTGGGAGTTGGAGCATGAAATGGAACATGGGTTGGAAGTGCTCGGGCAGCTTAGTCCCATATGAAGATGGACCAATCTCAATGGCTTGCAGTGCATCTTTCTAAAAATCTCTGTTTCTATTTTTGCCCGAAACTTAACGGCGAGAGAGTTTTAGAAGTCGTTTCTCAATTAGCACAACAGGTGGTTAGGGCTTGTTGAGGAAAAACTAATATGTTTAAAGTCAATTGCTTTTTTAGTTTTCCCAAGTGACATTTCTGTGTAAAACAAATTATCAGAATTTGTTGTACGTGATTTATGAGCTTCATAACACCATTGCCCACTGTAAAACAATTTTCTTACACCATTTCATGTAATAACACATAGTTCATAAATGCACATCTATCATATATTGTGCATTTCTGCAGAAGACACTGGGACACATTTATAAAAAATATATATATTTGGGTGTCCATACATCTTAGGTGTGTTTAATGAAACAATGTATCCACTGAACAGAATCGGGTATTAAAAATAAACATCTGGAAACAATTATTTTAAATCCATCCCACTATTTATGTACTTAAACTACACAAAATAGAAAGAGGATGCAGTTACACTTATTGAAAATAAGGTCAGGCAAAAATATGAGCGGCTCGGTTTAGCTTTACTCTCGGTTTTGAACATAGGCATGTCCAAGATGACCCTCAGCTTAGAAAAAAGGCTTAGATTCACTAGTTCGGAATTCTGTTTTATCAAGATCTATTTATATGGAACATACAGAAAGCAAAGCCTCTCCTGATCATGATCCCTCCTTTTACTCAAAGCTGAAAACCCAATATTTTTAAACCAAAATATTTAACCCAAATATTTTTTTTTTTTAGTCCTGAATTCAAAAAGAGGAGTTATCCTCCCACTATGGGTCACATATAAAAAAGCTGCACCTTGTGGTACAGTTCATTTAGCTAGAGTCAAGGTGGTGACATAAGCAGGAAAAATACATTGCAGGCTGAGCCGTATATCAAAGCCAAGGCTGTAGGTAATTATAGCAGACCTCCAGTTAGCACCTTGAAAATGCAGTTTCACCCTCTTCTCTATACTGATTGGCTCTGTCTTTACTTTGTCAATGGTCGATCGTCCACGATGGACAAGGGAAAGTTTGATCTATTGAGCAAGACATGTCTTTTAACCCTAACAAATATATAAACTCTATTTTATGCAATTGCTACAAAAAAAAAACAAACAAAAAAAAAAAAACAGTGTGAAGTAATGCACATTCAGAATTGTGCAGAAGGCGAACATCTAGTTCGTGTTTGCATTCCGGCTAAATGTTCAGTGAATGACCCAGACGTCAACCCGGTCCACTGGGCGATTACTTACACCCATCTTCGAACAAAAGAGTTATTATGAACTCCTTTAATGTCACATCAATCCTGTAACAGTGAATAGAAAGCATCCTGACTTTTTCCAGATCTAACGTTCCTGTTTAAGATGATGTAAGCCGGGGATTTCTTTAAATCACACTCTCAGCTAGACACATGATAAGCATATATTCCAGACCGTAACTAATCGCCGTCTCAACTCAAACAGTCAACAGTCTTTCTTCCTTATTTTGTCCTTCTCTGAGCGAACTCTCTTCTAAACTCTCTTGGAGTTGGGCTAAAAGGCATTTGTGTGGGCCAGAAAGGAGTTTGGAACTCATTGTCGAAAGATTTCAATACCGATTTCAGTTCCCGACTCTGCCAATCAGGCATCCCAGCATTGCTTCTTGTTCTTCCAAATCAAAGGGCTTTGTCTCCTGGGATCATGGTTGATTAGGTGGGGGGAGACCGGGAGCTGTGTGCGGCACACTGGGCTCTTTGTCCGGCTCAAGAATTAGACTCCTTAACAGTCTATAGCTGCATGCAACAAACTCACTCATGCACACACACACTGCACTAAGCTCTTATGTGTGCAAGTGAAAAATAAAGGCCTCCGTGGCCTTTAATGTGTTTGCACAAGTTCACAAATCCCAAATAGTCTATGTGGTAATGATTATCGTGTCTCGCTTAAGTGGCACTGAGGATAAAATGGGGGAAGAGTCTAGAAATTTCAATGGCGATATTCACTATCAATGGATGCAATTTGGAGATGCAAAGAGATCCATGCCTCTGTCTAATGCAAGCTTAGGATGCAGTCATATGAAAAAAAAAAAAAATAAGTGGGGTAAATCAGTGGCTTCTCCTAGTTAATGCCCACAAAATGGGAACTAATCCCAAAGGCCTCAGCTCAACTTGTCAAACATGTTTTCAGTTTTAATTTTTTATGAATAGTCAGGAAGATGGGGATGAAACTCTAATAAAAATCTCAGTTCACTTTCCCTCACCAGTGCAGTTAAATGTCCTAACATGACACAAAATAGCTACAAAGTAAGAGTGCTGTGGACTCTTCACTCTCGCTGCAAAGTGTTTACTACCAAGGCCGCTTTGAGTCGTAGCACTGAGTAGCTCTCACAGAAGCACATTAATCTCCATTAACACAGATGGAGACTTAATCCCTGCTCTTCGACAGCCAGAGGGCCCAGGGTCAATGCCTGGGAAGACACTTTTGCAGAATAGTTGCTGGTAATAGACTACCAAAAGAAGGAAAGCACGATTAAAGTTACTTTCCCTCACCCACTAAGCAGAATAATTAGCAAAAGTTTTCAGACCCTCAATGCAAACTTCTATTTGTTTTCAATAGAAGTTGAAATCAAGAAGAAATCAATTAGACACTGATTTCTCTGTGACAAATCAGTGTCTAATTCTTAGGTGGATAAAACGAAATACATGGTTCTGTGTATGCATGTGTGTGCCAACTGTAGAATGCATCGTGATCCCAAAGTATTTGAACTGGATTCATTTAATAAACATAAAAAAAAAAAAAATCATACTTCCTATTTATGTTTTTACCACATGATACTTTATTCTCCAGACAATAGAAGACAGTTCTAAGAGCTGTTTAGTCACAGCTCAGAAGACCTTATATTACAAATATAGATTTTAGCCATATTTTGTGGGAAAATATTTCTTAGTCAAAAGCTGATTCGACTGGGATAGGAAATTTTGAAGCTGTAACCTTCATTTAGACATCTGAGTGATGGCTGGGTAAAAATAGCATCATGTGCGCACAAGACAAACAGGAGTGAGTGCAACGCTTTGTTTTCCACTGAGGCTACAGTGGCCGGAGGAGAGCTTTTTGTGTGTTGACAGGCTGTCAATTTTCGCACAGTAAATCAAAGCTATAAAAAAAAAAAAACACCAGAAAACACTTAAATACATAGTGAGTCGAGTCTTTTGAGATTTCATCCTTGCTCAGGCGTTTGTACTGAAAGTGTGTCTGAGCGATTCAAAACTACCTCCACTGCAGTTTAAAACTACTCAAGCGTTTTCTGTCTATTCTGGCTCCGTTGTGAGGCAATTTAAGCTATTTGTTGTGTGGTAGAAGCGATTTGGTGTCGAACTTACCAGGCTGTCTACACCACCCAGGGTGTGGTTAGCATTGTACAGGGAGTAGGTCAGCTGATAAACGCCATCATTGGTCTCACTGTTGCCATAGAAACCCACACCCACAGAGATGCTGCAGTGAAAAGAGGGGAAGGACAGGTAAATCTTTGATGAGTTAATGAGTTGAGCAGAGTTCTACAGTTGCTGATGTCTTTTTATATCCACAGGGCTGTTGCCTTAAAGTCAGAAGGTCATGGTTACAATTCCTGGTCTGGGGTCTTCTGCAAGGACTTTGATGTCCAGTTAGTCCATCTTCCTCCCAGTACCATTCATGTTATGTTAACTGGCCTGTCTAAATTCCCTTGGGTGTATGTGCGGGTGTGTGCAATACCTGAACAGAGCACAGATATTGCCCAGTGATGGACCTTAAGAATATTTTTTTATTTGTTCTACCAACAAAAATCTACTCATTTACTGACAGCTTTCAAGAAAATATCATACAAATGTTAACCATTATGTAATGCATTTCATTTAAGACCTACAGAAATGTGAATGCTGTTAACAATACCCTCTAAGCCCAAAATGACACAATTTGTTTGCATGATTTTAAACCACGTCAGCAGGCGCAACAATCCATAGATTGGATTTGTTCAGCTGGAGCGCAGGAAAAGATAATTCTTAGTGGGGAAAAAAAAAAAAAAAAAAAGACACTCCCAGGGCTTTGAAATTCTTTTATGTGTGACAGAGGTTTTGGATCTACTATCTTACCTTGACACAAACAGAACTCATCTTGTAGAAATCCATAATTGTCCCAAGTGGGAACATGCTCCAGATAGAGGCCAAGATTGGGTCAGGTCAGCACTAAAGGGAGAACCTTAGGTAAGCCTTCTGAACACTTAGACTCAGTGTAAAAATCACCTGAAACCACTGATCCTGCAGAATTGATAATAATGGTACTGGAAGCTACTTTTGGATTAAGCAGAAAGACAGCAGCTATTTTCTTAATTACTGCGGCAGACACATTGCCTCATTAACTGACCTCCTGCAGACAAACCACCCAATCTGAAGGTTTTGTCCAAACTATTAGGGAAGTAAGTAGGAAAAACAGCAAACCGACAAAGCGCAGATTGTAGGGATTACTGACACACACCAAGTTGATCTTACTGCAATCAACTTGTGATTTTTATGTTCTAAAATAATCCTATTCACTACGACAAACGCACAGTCAGTGCTTTGAGGTGTGGACTTTACTAATGATAATCATAAAAAAAATATATATTAATGGACGATCTTGTCATGTAAAGGTTTAGAACATTTAAGAGAGCTTTGTAAAAGTCTGTTAAATTCCAGCACAAGCTCACTAGATCACACAGATCAGGTGATCACTGGAGCCCAACAGCAGTCATGGAGTGGTGGAGAGCACGGAAAGATACATGAAAAGCAGCATTCAATATTACTTTATGAACTCTTCCGCAGTTAAAACATCAATACACCGTTGTTTCAAAATGAAAATATTAGTTTTCTTTTCTTGCATTATTTGAAAATGTTTAAATATAGATTAGAATAGAATAGAATGTACTTTATATTTCCTCAAGGGAAAATTGCTTATCTGTTGACAAGCTGCTCCATCCAAGGTGTTCACTATGAGTAAATACTAGAGGTGCAAGCGATTGCAGTTTTCTGGCCGATAGTTTGAATATGAAATGCTGCTGAGTCATGCAAGAAATGTAAACAACAACAAATATAGCGTTTATCTTCTGCCAACAATAAACACTACTGCAACTGAACATGAAAATCAGACCCACCAAGTGAAGCTCACACAACATTATGCATTTTATGTGTAATTTTATGACATGAAATGACAGGAAAATGCACTGAAGTCTGTACTACAATGTGATAAAGTACTTTAGCAAGGCACACTACAGGCCTCTCTCTGACCTTGTCAACTGTCAGCCAAACTCATGCAGTAGCACGAGGAGTTAGGGGTGTGTGAGGCGCCAAAGGACACATTGTGAGTACTTAGGGTTTTTTCTTTTAACTATAAAAGAACAAATGTGAAAGCTGCATTTGGACGAGTCTTCAATGTAATCAGTCTTCAAATGTGCCATTGAAGGATGCGGCTATTGTAGTGTGACATATTTTTATAACTGAATGGGAAATAAAATACCAGTAATTGTTTATATTTACGAAAGGTAAAATTTCAGAGGTGAACAGATACTGATATCCAGATACTGTTTATCTCAACATATCATTGGAAAATAGCTGCCATCAAGTAAATAAAGGCTAAAAAGAGAGGAACCATCTGGACTAACAGGATTTGCATGAAGACAATTTCTGTCAAGCTTGGTGTCCAGTACAATTGGCAGCACCATCCATCAGGGGCTGCCTCTAATTGAGAGAGTTGGGATTTCGATGAAGGACTGTCGAGTCCCAACATCCTTGGTCTCAGACTTTAATTACTGTAATTTGTAAAATTAAGTCTTGCCAAGAAAACGCCTTTTAAATAACAATAAATAGTAATCGAAGTTTCTAACTGTAAAAGAAGAGCGAGGGCAACTTTTTATAGCCACATTGTGTAATAGTTGTGAAACAGATAAAGATTTCTAACCGAGACCAGATTTAAAACATTTTACCGATGCAACCTCAATCACGAGGTTGTTCACTGGTTCTTGATACCAACAAGCGGCGATTGGATTCAAACATCAACACTCTTTCAGTAAAATCCTCAAAAATCCTCCGTCTGCGGAGAGGACATGGTGATTAAGGTGGAGACCTCTGCGGTTTTTAATAATGATTGCACAACACAAGGTCCCTCAACCAAGACAGATGCGGCGTTCCCGTTTTAATCAAGTTATCGAGATCTGCATCAGATTCCAGTGGGTTCGTTTTTAATTATTGCTGACAATGTGATCAATCAAATTCAGGTTTGGAGGTGCAGAGACATGCATTCTTTTTCACTACAAGACAAACGCGCCAAAGAAACTATCCTAAACCCCCTGAGGAAAAGCAATATGCCCATTTGAAAAAGAGCTACAAGGAATCGTTGCTTAAATGTGGACCTTATCTCGGCCCAACAGAGCTTCACAGTGAGCTTTGCCTCTTTGTTTTAGCTACCCCACCTTGGTTTAATGTTTTGGCCTGTTGTTTCATTGTCTATTTATTTTAGCTGCCTTCGACTGTGGTTTTTCATAAAAAGTGCTTAAATTCTTCAGCAAGACATCTGGCACCCAGGAAGGGAAAGATGCTACAAAGCAGTAGAGGATGTGTTGTTTATACCTTTTTTCCCATGAGCATTATCATCAATAACTTTGATCAGTAGAGGTTAAATTTAACCATGGTAGGCAATATTACCCAATCAGGCGAGTTCTGACGTATTTGTGTTACAATGGATTTGATCAATTTTCAGATTTTTATAAGTGATTTTCTTTTTTTTTTCAAAACCATGTATTAATTTTCTTGAAATTCCCAAAATGCACCATTTTCTTTAGTTCTGTAATATAAAATCCCAAAGAACGACATTAAAGTGTTCTGTAGTAATTCAAGAACACAGGAAAACATTCATAGTTTGACAAACAACCCGGTTCTTTCAACACAATCTGACAACAAGGGGCAATGAATTAAAACTACAAGTCAATAACATGCATTTTGGCTCCAAGCAACTTATTTTGTCCTGATTTACTCTGGGGTTTGATTTTACTCTTCTTATTTAGATTTTTAGAATACGCATCTCTGAATAGTAGGAGAGTGACACATTTAGGAAACTTTAAGTAACAAACAGAAATAAATGAAATGCACATGTTGAAAGCTTGTTTACTTGGCATGAGCTGCAGCCACTATGAAATCGTTAAAGGCAGAAATCACTGAAAAAAAAAATGTTATCACTAAAGTAAGTGTATTAATAGTGTTTTTATACAAATATATATCAAACAATTATGTCTGGGTGGTCTGGATTCTTCATATTCAGTTTGCAAGATATTAAAGAGCATTTTTTTAATACAAACATTTAACTTTACATCGGTAAATATGTAAACCAAAAACAGCGTAATTCCCCTGTGTTTTTCTCTTTAGCCAGCACTGATGAGAGTTTTAGTATATTTTGGACAGCCACAAACCACTGTGTTCGTCAATGAGCTTAAAACCCCACAGTGCTCGTAATTCTTGGGTTTTAATTTAATATCTCCAACCAGCTGATGAGCGTGGCTGTCACATGGTTCAGTCCTGGTAATAAATTCAATTATCTACTTTGAGCACTCCCATCTTACCAACAGAGCCGGTCTGCTGATGCTGGTGCTGCATCAGTCCGCGTGTTCCTGAAACTTTATTAACAGCATTAAGGGTAACCTAAACACTAATCTATGCTGCAAACATGAGAACAAAAATCTGAAGTTGGATCCAGTGACCTACTCGACAACGATGTTGGCCATCCTGATTTCCTTTTACTTGCTGGGGAAAGTCCAGCTGAGCTATTAGCTGTTTTCACTAAGCCCACAGTTTTGATTTTAAATGTCATTTTTCCTTTGAAGTGGAAAATCATCATAATTAACATAAAGCCTTTCAAGCATTCATCTCCGTGTAATTAATCAGTATAATGTGTTTCACTCAGTGGCAAAGTTCCTAAAATAAATGGGCTTTTTAATAACATTCTAATTTATTGAACAGGTCTGTATGCATGTGTGTGTACCTTCATCGCATTATATACATTAGGGCTTATGCTGGTCAGATGTTTTTAGGTGCTGCATTCGTGTAGGTCAGAAAGTGACCGTCAGGTGAGTGGTGCAGTGTTGTTGTTTCTAAGTGCCTTGTGTATAGCGCGCATGTGGAATGGATTTGCAAAGGGGTCAGGTGCATTGTGCTGGTTTAGGGCGCCATGGCGATGATGCACGTTGGGGACGTGGTTGTGTTCGCGTGGGTCAGGTGCGGTGATGGTTTTTGTTCGAATCCTCTGAAAACATCCCGCAGGCATCCCTGGGCTTACACAAACACACACACTTCCTCAGTCTCTCTTTCGCCGCCGCTCACAATAACACCATTGTCTCGCTTGTACTATCCTCTTCATCACATGGAAATACAGCATTTCGAAACCCGCATCAGTGTTCAAACCGTGTGAAAGGATAGCGGCTTATATTTGGGGAAATTGTGGTGTTTGGAAGAATAAGTATTATTCTGAACCATTTTCATTTTTCGTCCCTATCCAGATCTTGAAAGTAGTTTAAATCTCATATTTTTTCAGACAAGATTATCCCTGGTTTCTACAGGATAGATGCATTGAACTTATTGAAATATTTCACTGGCAGCTTAGAGAGACTAAAAAGAAGCTATTACCAGTGTCCATCCATGCATGACAAAGAAAGAATAGTTTGTTGTCTTTATGTTTGCATATGAAATGTGTGTTACTCTTATTGTGTTATGCTCTACACAACATCTTTAAAAAAAAAACCTCAAAGCCTTTTCCTAGACATATTTTACTTGTAGCCTGCACTATTTATTCCATATAATTTAGGAAATAGGTGAAGATTGTCGTTTTGCTGGATGGAAAGTACAAACGTCCACATCCCCACACTACAAACAGTAGGTCAGTTTCTTCTACAACTTTTATTAAAATAAATGGTGAGCAAGCTTGTGGGATGTGCTTCATGCCAAGGAATCACAAGGTTTGGTAAAAGACGAATGGAGCCACACTGGAGCCCTGACACCGGAGTCTGTTAATCTGTAAATGCCATGAAACACAAACACATTCTCCCACTCTTTTGTGTATTCTGTGTGACCTTTTTAAAACCAAGTCCTATGAAAATGTTCAAAGAGTAAGGGTTATCAGAGAAATGTTATCTCTCCTTTTCTTACAGTTCAAAGAGAACTTGCAGAGGCAGATCAAAGACTGAATTCATCAAAAGGGGAAAAAAAAGAAAAAGGATGCTGACTGCCTTATTGTAGACCTAAATTTTGAGTTTTTGCACAATTAAAAACAGAAAATTAATCATGAGAATAAAGCAAATAAACTGACACAAATAGAAAAACTAGAAATAATAAATGAATGGTGTTTCAGTAAAGCTCACACACAGTGTTTCTTGATGGTGGAGCAAAAGTTCCTGGTGACTGACAGGCAATCGAGAAATGCAAACACACTCAGATTTTCTCACCATGTGATAAGACCTGCAGTCACAGCTGACCAGGTGACGCAGCAGGAATTGGGCTTCTTGGTCTCCTCTTCTTCATCTTTGCGACAGCAGCACAGGAAGCTCAGGTAGACGGCCAAACACAGGAGGTTAAGGCCGAGTCCTGCCGCTGCCACACAGCCCAGGAAAATGAGGGACTATAGGGGACAGAAGAGGAGGAGATTGTTTGCTTTACAATCAAAGGTAAACAGAGAGAGAGTCGTTATGCAATTCAGGGAACCTTTCATGTATTTATTTGAGCAATTTTCCCCAGAGAAATCATACTTTTTGTATGAAATGTCATGATGGACCAACATTACACAGCCATCATATGTACTTATTGCTCACAAAGTCCCAAATATGCATCTAGATATTTCTATACTTAGAGTATTTATGTCTGATTTGAAGCTTACAATGTTTTAGGCGTCAAAAAAGAAGTTTAGCAAAACAGTTCAGTCGTTAATTGTTCTTTAGAAGTTAAAATGGTAAATTTGTTTGTTTGTATAGAACAGCAAGTCATCCGCCGACTAAAATACAAACAAAACTTCACCCTTTTACTTAAAAAAATAATTTTAGTTTCGAGAAGAGCATATGAGGATTAAAAAAAGAAGAGGTGAATTCAAGATCATACTTTAGCAAATAGCACTGTGCTGTTCAACAGCCTAAAAAAAAAAGAAAAAAAGAAAAAAGGTTAACACTGTTTATTTGAACCAATGCTCTAGGGCTTCAAATGAAACTCTATCTCTCTTCCGAGTTGCTGTCATTATTTAACAATAAACCACATGAAAGCAATAAATTGTGATTATGTCAGTGGCAGTGCTGGCGACAAAGCCACAAGCATTCTGGTTGCCTGTCTCCAGCTGGAAAACAGAAGCCTCCCCTTACTTTGGCTTCTCTCCTCATGTCACCATAAACCCCCATCCCACCTTCTGCGAAACAGTGTAACGACAAAAATAGCAACAAGACTGTAACAGCCTCAAACGAATTCACCATCCATCTGTGAGCAGATGGGCTTCTTCAGGCTCAGGCTTCTTTATTATTATTTTTTTTTTTTACGCTTCCTCTTCCGTTTTAGCTCGTCTGAAATCCTTGTGATGCTGAGCCATCTGCTCTTTGTCTGTGATGTCATGTCTCCTGCATCCCAAGTGGTGTGATTAGAACGCATGAATAAAAAGAGTCTGCCGGATTATTTCAGATTCTGCGAAGTGGCAGGTAAACCAGCCCCCAAGCCACACTTAGAAATGCCCTCTAAATGCTAAACCCCAAACAGCACGGAAATTAGCGTATTAGCTTGAGACGAAGCTGAATAGAGCAAAAGGGACGCAACATTATGAAATTCTGTATTTACGAGAGGTTTACGCTCCAGTTCAGGTCCTGAACTGAACAACGCCAGGACAGTAAAACATACGCGCAACGTTGTGTTTTTGGTCTCACTTTTACACGACGACATAATTTTGACCAGACAGTAAAAGCAAAGCTCTGATTAACAGGCTCCAGAGTGAAACATTTTAGAAAAGCAATGCAGATCACGCCTAAATAAATCCACAACGAACTCAAGTTCAGGCTGGGTTTTTTTCACCCAAACACAACAACGGCAAACCTCGGTGTTCTTTCCATCTGTGCTTATGTGCCTCTTCAGATTTGTTTTAGCGCGTTAAAGCAAATTATGTTCATTGTGGAACATTTATGCTGCTAAAATGCGTGGATTACATGCGTCAGATCACATGGGCACCTCTGTACAAGCTCATAGCCTGGTAAAAACCATCCTACGCTATTTGCTTCGTACAGAGAGACTGGGCTCTCAGCTACTGAGAAACAATTGCTTCCTGGAGGTGTGGACTCTGTCGAAGTTTTGAATTTTATCCAGTTGCTAACATTTGCAAAGCGAGAAGTACCAAGTGGAACGAGACGGCCGTTAATCTTAATCCAATATTTTGGAAGTGTGGCCAGCATGGACTGAATGGCTTTGTTCACTTCACCTGCTTCCATTGTTAAAACTACAGGCAGACTGTAAAAGATAAGAAAGCAGAAAAATCAATGTCATCGTTCACAACTTCTCCTTCTGGTTGCCCATTAATCTGGTAGAAAATATATCAGAGAGAAACAGAGAATCAGGGTTAAGAGGAGAAAGCCCAGACTGTGTTGGAAGCAAGAATTTTTTCAAGCAGAGTTCCACGAAGGCAATAGCCAGGCAAGTAAGCTTGCGAAGTTTCATCTCCTCCTTTAGGCTTGATCACCTCCTTCAGACTCAACATAATTTCATTTTCATCTTCACACGGAACGTTCTCTTTCCACATTTCCGTAAACACATTTTTCTGGGATACACAACCGAAAACGCTTTTGGAAATGTTCTGTAAACAGGGTGTCAGGTAGCTGTCCTGTGGCTATATCTTTAATATGGTAATAAAGGAAAAAGTGGAGATGACTTTTCTGATCAACTTTTAGTGTTGTTAGTTGATTCTTTAGTAGCTTAGAGAATAAAGGGTTTGGAAGATTTTAACAGTTTCCATGCACCATGCAGAATCCCATAAAAAAACAAAAAACAACACTATACAAATTACCTTCAGTTGGGTCCCTTTTTTAAGCAGATAGAGAGTGAATGAAGTACTATTCTCAGACAGAGAGGCAGATGACACAGTCTACCAAGGTGAGAGAGAAAAAAACCCCGAAGCTCCTTGTGTCATCATCTGTCTGGGTCTGGATTCGGCTTGGAATGATGAAAGATTAAAGTTTTGAATGACGAAATTTGAAAGCCTAACCTGAGTGTGAGCGAAACGAGCACAGCAAAGTGAGAAAAAGATTTCGGTCTCATGTGGATAATATGATTTTCAGGGAGAGGGAGTTGGGTCGCAGACACTCAGATTATTTGAATAGGGAGAAGAAGTAGGTGGGAGGCTGAAAGGTGTCCCTGGTTTTATTACATGCAGGTCTCACATTGAGGAGGAATGACGAGTGAAATGGTGAATTACCCCTGTTTATTTCTATTAGGCACAATGTGACTGGCTTGTTTAAATTACCTTGCTTTTTGCTCATGATTTGTCTGCAGCCACACAGTGCAAAGAGCAGAGGGCAACTGAATAGGAATAAATCTGGCGTCTCATATTTGAGACTCCAGATTAGAAATATAAAGCAAAAGATAAACCAAAAGCCCTGTTTATGAGTTATGGGTCTTTTTGTCCTGTGAAGTTTGGAGATATAAATCAATTCAAAATCTGTTGGATACTACAATTAACAAGAGTTCTGAAAAAAAAAAAAAAAAACTCAACCAAGTCCCTCTTATTCCCTCTAAAGGAGTTATAAAAACACAAAAACATATATTTTTCTCGTCACTCTGCTCTTTTTTTCTCTGTAGTCCAGAGTTAAAATAATAGCTTCTGAATTATGGAGAGCCCATTCAGGATGCACATAGTGACTACACATGGTCAAACACATGCACTTACTCACAAAAGCACCGGAAAATACAAATGTGTTTTCATAGCTTCCAACCAGTACTCCATCGTTCCATTAGGCACAAAAAAACAACAACAAAAAACCCCACCATTTATCTTTTACAGAGCAGAGAGCAAACGAGGATCCTGCACAATCTCAAAAGTTTTGGAAAAGTAGAGAATTCTGATAAACACAGGATAAGATTCGAAAGATAAAAGTATTTATAAAGAGAACACGTTTGTATTTGCTAGTGCTATTCTCTTTTCCATTGTCTAAATGTTGCATCCATCCATGATTTTGACACAAATATGGAAACATTCAACAATAAACATTAGAATTTGCTCACAAAAAAGGTAACACATGAATAGAGACCTTTGGTAATTTGAGACAGGAAAAAGTAAGGAATCTGTGTATGAAAATTAAAAATTTGCATTAATTTCCTCTATGGTCAGATGAAGCTTGCAGGTCAGACCACTAACTGCTACCTCAGGTTGGATTGAGCAGTGTCCCATTGAAGCCTTAGACATTGTCACCTCTGCCTTTATTGTTTACACCGTTAATTTAAGAGGCTCCACTCTACTGTCCTTTTCCTCTTTGTTTCCTCTTTGCAGTCTCAGCAGACAAGGGGGAGGAGGGGCTGGGGTATGCAAAAGGCTGGAGGCAACAACACAGGAAAGACAGGAAGGAAGACCTAGCCGAGCAGTTTCTGAGATCTGGGCAGCCTCAGTAGAAGGGACAGATGAGCACAAAGGCGGTGGTGACATAATTACTGGGGGAGGGATTATGTGTGTAACTCAAGCTAAAAACGAGGTTGAATGGTGAGGCAGAAGATAGAACGAAGGAAAGAAAAAGACAGCGGTGCAAGTTAGACAAAGACACGGCAGGGTGCATGGGGGATGTGTATTTATGATGCAAAGGGACGTAGCTAAATCATCCAAATAGCTACCTCGAACACACTGATTCTTCTAGTGCTTTACGCATTTTCTCTATCATCTCAATTCTGTTGCAGAGACTTTGCCCGGAGGATGAAACGTTGCATAATACTACAATTTTCTTAAAATACTGAGGAAAATCGTGCTGAAAACATGAAATTAAAAGCACATGACAGGACATGGCCACCATGTTACCTTACCCAATTCTGACTAACAGACTCGATTTAAAAAATAGCACTTGACGTATAGTTATCAAAAGTTTATTTTTTATTTTTTTTTAATCAATCCTTTACTAACTCATGTGGCCGCTGCATGACCTTTATTTGGCATTGGTGGACGTTTCCAACTCAACTGAGTAATTGAAATGGAAACAAATTGAAAAATGGTTTCCAAAACCCACAAATCTGAAGTGCCCCATCCTTTAAGATGCTTTCCTTCATTAAAATATTCAGAAGTCTCCCAATTAGTGAACAAAGTCGACTCTTTATAAAAAAATAGAAAGAGAATAGCAAAACTTCAAACCTACCAGTGCATGGCCGCTCATATAAACGTCCAGGCCAGCAGAGAAGTAATCAAAGAAGTCAATTATGGATAAGAAGCAGTTCAGCTGGGACAATATGTTGTCTGATCAACAACATGTTGATCAGACAAGGATTAGTCATACGCGTCACGAATCTTGACTCAACGGAAGAGTGGTTTTTGGCATTATTATGTCAGGAAGCACTCAAAATAACTGTATTTATATACCAAAAACATATGGGGAAATCATATTTTGTTTTCAGCAGGAACAAAGAAGTTGATCAGAGTTGATGCGAGGGATCCAACTGCACGACACAGTTCTCAGCCCTTTTTTGAATAATTCTGAAGATCATGTGTCCTTCTGCTTCCACTTCACAACTATGTATTTTGTGATGTTTTGTCACATAGGACCAAAGTAAAAAATAAAATGGAAAAAGCTCAAATAATGTTAAGTTTTTTGAAAGGAAAATGAGGGGGGGTGAGGAAATCGATATCAAAAATATGTGAGTTTAGTATGATTTGTTAAAATAGCTGTTATTAGAAGCAGAACAGAAGCTAGTCGCTGACACTGGGCTGTCTCTCAAAGTGAATGGAAAATCAGTGCTTGTATGAACTGATGTGTGTGAAGCGAAACTAACTAGTGTGCAAAATACTCTGAACAAAGGGGGGAAAAAACTAGAAAAAAAAACATACAAACTAACACACAGACACACTCACACCAACAAGACAAAAGCTGAGGCATAAATGAGGCAACACTGACCCGGGTCAGGAAAGAACCCAGAGGACATTTATAATCCCCAAAGGCACATCAGAGGTATGATGAAAGCCAGAGGGAGAGTGATGGCACAGATGGGACGGTGAGATAAATGGAGAGCGATCCTATAATGGCCTAATACAATGACATCTTTAAAATATGGCAAACACTAACGCATTCTTAGACACGCATCCGAAGCGCTCCACCGAGAGAGCATCTATTTTCTCCTAAAGTACCAGAACCACCAAGAATTACTGAAACAGCCTACATGCATATGCTAAAAGAGAAATCCGGGTAACGATAAAGCAGAAATTAAAGTAATTCATTTGCTTGATAAATATTCTGAACTAAGTTTCCTTTATATCTATTCATCTGACATTTATTTAATGTAATATTTATTTCATATTTATTTTTTTTATATTTGTATTGTAGTTTCTATCTTGATGTTTTCAACTTGACAATTAAACCAGTTAGGCACTTAAGAACAAAGCTAAGTGGTAAATTTGCACTAGCATCTGCACATCTTCTGTACAGACATTTTAACATTAAATTAAAGAAGGATGTGAATCCAGAGGATGAATAAAACATCTAAGAGGATTCAAAAAAAAAGGAAACAATATTTTCTCTGGAATTATGTCTGACGTTAAAGCAGGCTACCACTTAAATCACGTAACATCATAAATTCAGCTTTGGGAACGAGTGAAAGTAGCCAAGTTAAAAGAAAATCTCAGTTTTATCGCTTTTGAGTGTTCAACTCAAATTGAAAAGTGTAGGATTTCTGTCTTCCTTTCTTATAGAAAATACTCTGGTCCCACTCCTTGTGTTCAGTTGCGCTCCTTTCCAGGATTAGGTTATGAGCAGGGCTATTGCTGCCACTGATACTGTGTTCCCTTTGTTTTTCTCTTTACCGGTGATTCCTCTCTTATACACAGACACACATCAGATACACAGATGAAATGTCACCGCTGCATCCAACATGAATAATGCATGACCTTTTGCAGCAGAGAAAAGCTAATTGTATTACGCTACAATGATCCAAGAAAATTAACAGAGGATTAAACAATTCAGCACATAAAGGAAGACATTAGTGTTGCTTCACACAAATATTACTTTACAGATGCAATTTACCATGAATGGAAGTCATGGGGAAGGGAGTCACTATGTGTGACTCGCTAACCAGCCCCTCCCCTCACAAAAAAAACAAAAAAACAAAAAAAAAACTGGTTATCAAGAAGCTATGATGAGTTTTAAAGGTTTTGTGACATGAGTGTTCTTTATTAACAATAATCAGACAGGGAATAGGCAAAAAGATAAAAGGAGAACACATTCAGGAAGGTTGAGAATCAAACCATCGCAGGCTCCATCAAGACCTAAACGCCTTTGTATCATTGGTGCATGCTGTTCTGCTACAGCTACACCATGTACTGCCCTGAAAACACAATGCTTTTTTTAGTTGGATTTTTCTTTTTTTCTCCCACTCAGATGTAATCTGTATTATTTATAGAAGTCCAGAACATGACTTGCAGGTACATCTGATATCAGTAAATTGGAATATGCATTCTAATGAGACTCATCTGTGAGATGATAAGTACCTTCTGAAAAAAAGCTTTAAGCTGGCATTAAGCATACTTTTCATTAAGCAAACAATTCAATGCCATGATCTTTGGGTGCTTTGGTTTTCATTAGTTTTTTTTTTTTTTTTTTTTGATCCTCTTCTTGTTGTTTACGTTTGGACGAGCTCGCCGTATTTAGCTCACTTCTCTGTGCTCGTTATAATTATTTGGTCTCGATCCATTTCTTTGTGTATTGTTTCTTATTTTAAACTTGAGCTTTCTTTTCTGTGCATTTCGGTTTGCTCTCTTATGTTAGTGTTAGTCTTTTTTCCCTTGGTTTGTTGTTCTATTTTTTTGTCAAGTTCTGTTCCCTCTGTATTAATTAGTCTTTTTCCCTCAGTCTCTCTTATTCAGTTTGCTCCTTCCTCAGCTGTTTCACATACCCTGATGACCTGAATCAAGTGCCATCCTCCACTCTTCCTCCAGTACATAAGCTCACTAATTTTTATTTGCTCTTTACCAGTTCCTCCTGTTACTCTCCACATGCTCCGTATTCCGTTCTCCTCATTCAAGTCCTGTAGGTTTTCTGTGTTCATTCATAAAACCTCCTCAAAGTTCGATCTCAGTTTCTGCATTTTGGTCCAGCTACTGACCTAAAATACATGGGAAGAAAAACATTTTCATTAGCCGGGAGCAGAAACCTCATAATTATTATTAATAAAGATTTTAAAACATCAGCCCATGTGATTTAGCTACATAAAGTAGCATATGCAATGTCATTAATAAGTTAGCAGGGAACGGTCACAGTACTACTGTGGTGTTATTTCACTGCATAAACTTGGAACTGGTTATGATTAAATATCAAACTGGGGTTCTGTATCATCAAAGCCTGATTCTTCAATTACTCTGACTATTAAGACAAAAACTCCTGATTAGGACATGCCTCAAAATTAAATCAGTATAAAAAGTGTGAATCATTACTGGTCAAGAAAACAGTTGTGTTCATTTTATAGATTAAGTATTTTATTTTTTTCTGTGGCACTCTTATTATTCAATAACAGAGAATGTGAGGATGGACTAAGACATAATCTTCTGGTTACCCTTAAGACTTAGAAAAATGCAAAATTCAGTGCCGATTAGAATATGAGCAGCTCCAAGACAAGTTATTGTGCCTCATTGTCGATTCCAGAAAGCAACCAGGGAATGCATTACTCAGGGGTGAGATATGAAAGTCAGAAGAACCTGGACTGGCTTTATAAAAGGACTGTGAATTTAGTGGAGAAATATTTTAAAATGCTTCATATCTGTGCATTACAGACTAAAAGCTTGACCTCAATAAGTGTTTTTTTTTATTTATTTTTTTGATGAAGACTGCATCGCTATGCCACTGTGAAGAGTAGAAAAATCAATTGGTGACTGAAATTGGCCAATTTTACTTAAATGGTCGAAAACAAAAAAATGCAACTTTTTTTTCAAAATCAGTGAACAAGCCAACCTAAAAATAACAGAAGAAAACATTCTTCGGAGTAAGTTGTAAAAGGAAAGAATCGAATGGATTAATGTAACTATGGGGAGTCAGTAAATAAGAAGAAGCTGAATATTTTAAAGCAAAGTTGCTCTGTTTCACTCTTTCGACAATACCATGTCTATCAAGGAACTTGCTGGAAAAAGAAATGCTGGCATTTAAAAGTCTATTCACAGAGTTAATAATGCTAACCACTCTAATCAGGCTAATCAATAGTAGAATATACTATAGATGATTAAAAATGTCATCTCTGTAATCATGTTTATTTTTACAGTTAAATTGTGTTTAATCACATATATGTGTAATACACCCTTTCTGTTTTGGCTCACGCACAATATGATCTAGGCTCTAGTTATGATATAAATACATAATTACGGATCAGAGAAAGGTTTCTTAAGGCTCATATAAAGCTACAAGAAGAAAATATGAAAATAAAGAATTTAACAACCTAGCATATCTGAGAATGAACAGCTTTTAAATCTCTAATATTATGCTGAACACAGACGCTGATTATTTTTTTTAATGATTTGGCAGAAAATATATTTTTTGTGATGTGGGGAACCTCTACATTTTGAACAATGCAAAAAAATAAAGCTGGTAAGCTATAAAATGTACTCCTAGGAACTAAATAACATGCTGTAATTGTTTTTGTATGAACAGAGCATTGATTACTTTTAACAAAGGAGAGAGACAGTTCTTTCTGAAAAAAAAGTTTTACTTTTCTATAATCATTTCATAGATGATGGTTAACTTATTTAGTAGGGGGGGAAGTACATGGCATGCCCAGGTGGGCCCCATATGGGGAAAAGGGGGGCAGACCAAATGGGTCCCATATGGGTTTGCCCATGTAGGGCCCACGTAGGCTGTGGTCCTACATGGGCAAACCCATGTGGGGCCATCGTGGAACCTGCGGACAAACCCATATGGGACCCATATGTCTGCCCACCTTTCCCCCATATGGGGCCCACCTGGGCAATGCTGGCAGTTATGTATAGTTCTCAAAGAGAAATTAAAGTATTTTAAAATCTCAATTGAAAGATCAGAAGTTAGCCAAAATCTCTCATCAGCACATCTCTACAAAAAACTGAGTGGATGGAAAATGTTTTCGGTGTCAAGCTGATGCAGTAAATGCCTAATGCTAAGCCTCTGTTGAGAACCAATTTTAAATACACGACACAGAAACATAATTAATAAACAGTGAGTGTACATCCATGTGTTGCTGTACATCTCCATTGCAGGAGTAAGTTGTCTATGCGGGGAAGTCCAAAAACTTAAAGATGTGCTTAATGGAAACTAAGTGACACAAAATGTCTTCCCCCAACAGCAGGTTGCAGACAGCTGTGCGTAGGTGGGAAGGTCTCCAGGCGTTTTATGCATAAATATCGTGTGTGCATGTGACTGTGTGTAGCTGGAATGGACAGTGACATTTCTTCAACATGAAGGGGGTTAAATGGATGTCAGGTCAGTTACTGAGTGAAGACGACATGGAGGAATGAGGCAACCCCACCTTAAATGTCAGAGTCAGTGGGCTGCAGAAACTTTCATTTCGCTCTGTGAGGAATACGTCCCCGTAAGGTTTCACAAACATTCTTCGTTCTTTAATGCCATGCAGTCGCAAAAAGTTTGTATGATCAACTTCCCTCCACAGGCTCTGGCTTAATTAAGATTTCTGATGGCTTTTTCAAATAATACTCTCAAGGCAACCTCTTCTGCCTACAGTTCAACAAAACCACCTGTGCCGACTGTTTTGCTTCCCCACTTTTGGTCACACTGCTGCACTTGATTGAACGCCCCAGGGACCGGGACCCTTTCCAGAATAGTGCACTCCACTGGGCCGGCACACAGAAGACGCTATGAAGACTTCCTTTGAATTTGTCGCACAATCTTGGGGGTGAATGGACGCCAGGTCATTGAAAAACCAGCATAACACAAAGTTCCAGGAATGGCCAAGTCGTAACAGGGGTGGATGGAAACAAATTTAAACAGACAGTTTTGTTGGGAGTTTAACAGTCATGTTAAATGGCCATTACCCGACATGCTAGGGCTTTTGTTTCTGTCACTGATTTAAAACATTATCTTCTTTAACAAGTGGATGACAGCTCAGACCTTAAAATACAGAAGAGGCTGGAGCCCGGTACTCTCCTTTGAATACTTTTAAATTAATAAGCTATACTTTTGGCCAATATAAGAAAAACCTGCCATTTTATTTTCTGATGTCCAGATGCAGCATTTATCCTTACTACGTCTAACAAAATGTTTATGCATTCCTTAGTAATGCAGATTTCATTCCATGAGACTTCAAGCTTGAAACCCACCACTGTATTCAACACTTAACCAGGCACCTCATTAGGTAAACCTATTCAATTGCTTGTGAATGTAAATGGTGACTCACCCTTTCCCACAGGAGCTTCTCAAGGATGAGAACCAGCAAAAGGAATAATTGGGATTCACATGACTTTGAATGTGGCGTTGTTTTTGTGCCAAACAAACCGGGTATTTAGATTTTAGGGTCAGAAGTTGATGTAAAAAAAAATAAATAAAAAATGTGGATCCATCCTGTTTTGTGCAAATGGTTCATGCAGGTGTTGGTGGTTTGTTTGTTGGGGATATTTTCTTGACACACTATCTCTTTTTCTTTCTTTTTCAGAGCTTTATCTAGAACGAGATTTTAGAATCTGAACAGCTTCAAGCTAATTCAGAGGAACATCAACACTTTGTCAGCTAGCAAGCAAAATGTGCTGAAGACAGGCGCCAAGAACTTACAACATGACTAAAGTGATGCATTTTTAAAAAAAGGACTGAAATGGAATCTCATAAGTCAACTAAAAATGGATATCATATCAGAACAGCAGTTTTAAAGGTGAATATTTACACAGTTCTGCAAGTCACACTTTAAAACCCATGGTGTGTTGTCAATAAAACTTGTATTCAATTACATAATTCAGTAAGTCGATGTTGACAAATGACATTCATACACCAAGTCTGCCCCGTGATTAATGGAAGACTACATTGCTTGAGTTGCTCTTGCATAATTGCTCTCTGTAACATTGAACGAGAGTCCCAAAGAAACATCTGGAGCACAAGTTTAAAAAGGTTGTTTTCTGAAAAAAAAACAGTGAAACACTGATTTGGCTGTGAGTTGCAAAAAAAAGTAAGCTGTTTATTAGAAGGTTGGCAAATTAAGTAAGCTTCTTGCAGGCTTTAGGTTGTGTCCTTTTTGCATTATTGTAAATATATTGTTACTCAAAGTTGGAACTAGGGAATAAGAATCCAATCCTCTATACGGTAAGAAACATAATGAACTACTTTTTAGATTGGCTCTTCTTGCTTGCTTTGTTTAATTAAATCCATTGGACAAGTAATGCTGCAGAAACGTCCGTTAGTCAATTGTAGTCAGAATTCAGTCACACCGTTGAAGCTGTGCATGGCTGTTTGCAACCTGTCCAGGGTGTATCCCACCTCTAGCCCAATGACCACTGGAGATAGGCACCAGCACCCCCACATGCCTGCACTGCTAAGCGGATATGTTTGTTCTAGACAGCAATAGTCTAGAACAAACAGTCACCTTAGGTTTAAAGTAAAAGAATGGCTTGGTATGACAGATGCAGTGTGATGTTAGGCGGTGAAATATATATAAAAAACTAAACAGCAAGACAGCTACTTAACCACTGTACCTTATGAAGGTATTATTTTCAATTTCTTCAAATATAACTGCAATTTCTTTTTTTTTTTATTATTCCAAAGAACCTTGTTGACCCTTGCCCCCTTTCTGCTTCTCCTTGAAGGCCATGCTTACTTTGACATTTCAGGAGTGCCACAAAGCCCATTAATTTGCTTTCCTTGACACCCTCCCCATCGCTGAAGCCCGAGACCGTTCCCTCAGGGAAGTCAAGGGGTCATGATTCTGATGCTACACCCCCACAACAAAGGAAACCCAACCCCCCCAGTTTCCACAGAAGAGCATATTTCATTGTTGTTTACACTGGACGGGAATGTGATTGCTTGAATCCACTTGTCCTAATTTGTGAAGCTTTGAGAAATGAGTGAATGTTGTTGATCTGACCTGCTTTCATTTCTAAATGACCTGAGCCATTACAAAGCACCAAACAAGTTAAATGAAAATCCCCCATTATTGTTGACAATCAAACAATGGAAGTGGTGTTAACGTTGACCGACTGAATGTTGTCAGATCAGCATGAGGGTTGCACAATCCTTTATTAGTACTGAGCTATCCAATCTAGCCAATCGCGGTGCTAGCTGGCTTCAAGTACTATTGAGACAGATAGGAGTTAATGACCTTCTGGAAAGCCAGGGGGAAAACTATGAATGCGTTCTGTATGCATGTACGACTGGAACAGGAAGCAGAGAAAGAAACAAAAAAAGAAAAAAATCTGATCTGGAAAAGCTCAGCAGAAGTGAATCACTGATTTAACAAAGAGCTACATAGTCATCAATGCACGCAGAGGGAGGCTGGGGTGGGACAAGGAGCATGGGAATCAGAAGTGACAGATTTAAGATTGATTTTCTTGTCGAGAAGGCTATAAGAGTTGGTAAATTTCCAATGCAATTAGGGAGGCTCTGATAGCTGAAAAGATAATAGATTTTTAGCTGTTGGCACAAATAATTTTCCATTTGCCGTCACAAGCTCAAGAAAAATACCCCCAACCGGACGGTTAGCGCATTTAGTTGCTAAATCAAAATATAATCTTGAGGATTACATTTTGTCGATAAAGATAATGATTTAAAATAATAACTTAAAAGAAAATACCCTCTAAATTCATGCCTGTTTTCTTATACCCTACAATGGCTCTGATGAAACCATTGAAATTGGCAGAGGAAGGAAAGGGTGAAGGGAATGATGATCTGAACGTAAAAATCACGAAAGTTAAGGAAAAAGGACAAAAGGTCTGGAATCCAGACTGTCTGGATGCACTCAACTGGGCTGCTTTCTTCAGAAAATCTCATGAGGTAGAACAATCAAGTAAAGAGAGTGTAAAGAGATTATATTTTGATTTAGCAACTAAATGCGCTAATAGTACTTTATGTCTGTGGGGTTTTCACTTATTCCACATCCTTATCAGCTGTATTAACTAAAACAAGAGAGACATTTTCTGTAGAGACATGTCAGAGGTGAACATTACACAATTCAAAATTGCCATGTTACATCCACAAACCACAATCCTTTGTATTCACACAAAATTGCAGGAAACTAATTTTATATACAATCCTGAGGGACCCATCAGCAGTTCTTAAAAGTTTTATGTACCCACTTCATTTCTTTCTCCTAGACTCCAAATTTTAGCTAAACGTTATGATCACGGATTGTGTTTGTTTTACAAAGTACTAGAATGCTACAAAGGAGACTCATGATAGAATGGCTGTGTTGGCCGTCGTCATTAGCAAGAAGTTCATGTCAGATTCACAAAGCAGGAAGAGGAGAGAAAAAAAGAGAAGTCAGATGGACACAGACCTTCTGACCTACACATGATGTCTGCCTCAACACACTCACAATAAATCCAGAATAAACTAGGCCTCTGTCCTATTTTGGACAAGCTTTTTTTTCCCAGTTTTTGTCCTCTTTCTTTATTTTTGGACAAGCTTTTTTTCAGTTTTTGTCCTCTATCTATTCTCAAGGCTTCAGCACTAGCAGCACTAGGAGTGATGGAGCAGAAACATACATTTCTACGTCTGACTGATCTGGTGGAGGAGGACTGAAAGAAACATGGTATTTTCACCAAACAATTACCACCAGGGAACAGGATTTAGGTTTTTCCTTAAGTAATCAAGCTTACAACATGGAGAACAATAAGTAATCCCTTAACACAGCCGTTCCTGTGTGATGGTATGAGAGTGGTTTGGTTACAAAGCTGCTTTTTATTCAGACGTGGCTTTTTATTCAGAAGTCAGCAGGATGAAATTCCCCCACATATATAACTACTAGATAAAAAGGGAATACCCTGATTATTGTCAGCAGACATAAATTAGAGGACATTTTCAGGCAGATGTTACTGACATCACTGACTGAAACCAGCTACCACACACACACACAGAAATTCAGACAAAGAACAGTAGAGGACCCCAACCTCTGAAATTCCTTCAAATTTCATGGAGAGAAGCCAAGACAGGACTTTTTGCCAACGTTACAATTGGCCAATTACAATTCCTCTGACAGAGCATGTGTCCTGGATTGTAGCCATCAACCAAGTTTCTCAATACGATCCGCAGAGGCAGCCAAACAAACCTCCACTCAGCAGTTTTTGTACAATAGAATGAGCTCAACATTAGACGAGTCAGTTGAGGCTCACATGTGGCTCCATTACACTGAATTCTTTACCAATAAACAATGCAGAAACTCATCTGGGCTACAGTCAGTCACCTCAGGGAAAAACGGAAGAGTGCTATGAACACCATAAAAACAAGATACAAGTCAGATCATGAAAACAAAACAGCTTGACATGTATGGCAGAGGAATGTTTCGTGATCAAACAACAGAGAAAAAGGTCTTAACTGTGGGGCAGAAGGTATTTATGCATGGGTTTCAGCATTTTTTGCAAATAACGATCTGGAAGCTATGACATGTGTTTGTATTCAGTTCCAACTGAGTAAATACTTTGCAGTACAACCTTTTGTTTCACTTACAGCTATACGTGTTACAGAGTTGGTCTCTATTACCTCTTTGCAAAAAGCTGAAACTAAATCACATTTAAAGAGCAGCTCATATGTCCGCTGATCCCCTGTGAGCTGTGGGTTTTTAACTTTACTGAAATTTATATGAACCTCAGCTTTCTATTTAGCACTATTGCAAAATTACAAGCCGATCTCTAACCTTCCATTCATCAGCAAAGTGTTATAAAAAAATATGTGTTTTAAATAGCTTTCCAACAGTGATAAACCGCTTTGATGTCTTTTGGTCTGGTTTCTGTGCTCACCAGAGTACATAGACTGCCCTTGTCAAAGTGTTCAATGACAATCACATAAATACAGACTGTGAAAGAACCACGATGTTGCTTCTGCATGACATTTAGCACGGCATTCGACACTTTCGCCCATGATATATTATTGAAGCGACTGGGGCTCCATTTATTTAACATCTACATGCTCCTGCTAGCTCAGATTGTTACGACTATTAAGATAAGGTACCATGCAGGTGGAACACAGCGCTAGACTACAATGTCACCAGGTGAATATGAACACATTAAAATTCTGAGCAGATGCATAGAAGAAATCTGTGAGAGGACGTGCAATAGCTTCCTTCACCTGAACAGAAAGAAATTGTGTACAGTGATGGACAAAAGACCTGAACTTTCAGAGGCACATAAAGACAATAACAAAGTCAGCCTTCTGTCACCTTATGAACATTTCAAGTTAAAAGACTAATGTCCCAGCAAGATCTAGAGAAACTCATCCATAAGTTTGTCTTCAGTCAAACTGATCACTGCAACAGTGTCTTCACAGGTCAGACAGTGGCAGCTGATCCAGAGCGGTGCTACTTGTGTTCTCACGAAAACTAGGAAAGTAGAGTACATTATGCCAGTTTTAAAGTCCGTACACTGGCTCCCTGTGATTCAGAGAATAGACTTTGAAAGTTGCCTTTGAACTGCAACGTCACAGACCGTAGAGTGCCTCTCAACCTGTAATGGTTTTCTTTTGTTTTGCCACTGCAATATTGTTTTGTCTCATTTGCTTTTTTTTTTATTTTTATTTTTGTTTTAATCATAAAAAAGCACTTTGGATTGCCCCTTTTTCTGAAAATGTGCCATGCACACATAAATTGCCTTGCTCTAAAATTTCAGGTTAACCCTAAGGAGGTTGAAAGCTGAAACTACAGTTACGATGTAGATGAGTAAATGGATACATGAAGCCAGATTGTTTTGATGGGAAGGAAAGTGAAATAGATTTTTAAAAGACAGTAGTTGGGGGTTTCCCACCAACCAAGTGACTGACTGCACTCGGATGGCTTTTTTTTTTTTCACAAAGAAGAAGTAATTTTCACCTGCTGAGAAAAACCATCCTTCCCACCTACACCCCATGGCCATGAGTGCACGTCTCAGAGGATCCGAGAATTGAAACTAGCAGCAAGAGAAGATAAAAAAAAAAAAAAAAAAAAACATGTTTCCTTTCTCTGTCTCATTCTGCAACTTTCCAAACACCAAAAGAGACAAAAATCCAATTTGAATGAGCTTTTAAACAGAATATAAATCATTGCAATTCCTAATAAGACAGAATAAGTATTAGGTTCTTTACTGTACAGCGCCTGAAATTTCCATTTTATTTTAGGTATAGATTTTGTTGAATAAGTAAGAAGTATATATTGCTCAAAAGTAAATGTCTACTTTACAAATCCCATGCAGTCTATCCTACCCTTACTCAACACAGGGTTGTGACTCCATGAAAAGAATTTGAGTTTTATAGTAAATTTTTATTTATTTTTTTAATCCAAGACATAATGTCCAACGCTGAGTTAAGAGTAAGAGATTAATTGCAGTGTAGGATACTGGAATGTCCAATAAAGGCTTGCTTTGAACTGACCATCAACAAACAATTTATTTCCAGGCTGGTGGAGTCAGCCTGGGTTGTCTTCTATTCAAGACCATAGTTCATACATTATAAACAGAAACTAGAAGAATGACCAGTAGGGTTTCCAATTCACCTCACTCGACTCTGAAAGTTATGATTATAACATTTTGTTTATTAAAGCAAACTCACTTCCTGAATGACAAAGTCCTCTTTCACTCTACTTTTCGGTCTAGTGCAACATGTAAGGCGCATATTTATTTCCCACATCGCAAAGGGCTTAGCTGTATTCACCTTAGATCACCAGCGACTAAATATAAGCAGTCTGTTCTGCATTGATAGTGTCAGAACATGTGGGTTTAGGAAGCTGATGAGTAAGGAGTCGATTTCCTGTGGCTTTGTCATGCAGACTATGATTAAGTTGGTGCAGTTTATTTTTTTTGATTCCTGTGAAAATACATTTTGATAGAAAATGTGGAACCTTGAACCTATCTGAAAAAAAGAACATGTCTGAACATCGGAAGGGCCACAAAACCCGAGTTCTGGAGAGCCAACGTTCTGCAGAAATCAACTTAAATGTCACTTATTCTCAGCGGGATGAAAGTACTCACACTAAAGGAAGCTGGGCTGTAACCTTAAGAAAATTAAAGAGCGATATATTTAAATATTCAGGGGACTAAAAATGTTCATGGTTTGAGCTTCAGTCATCCAAAAATCAATCCCAGTCCACATAAAGGGTGTGTGAAATATTCCTACTACAGCATGTGGAGATGGGAATCAGTTTAACTCCCATGGCAGCATTTCCCACAAGTATGGCTTAATGCTCTTTAGTGGTGAAATGCCATAAGAAGGTCTTTAAGAGAGATCACAAAGCTTGCAGCTCATAATTTATGACTAGTTTTTAGGTCTATCTCACAAAATAAATGATTCACTCTCTTTGATGATTTCCTCATGTGAATACTAGTATATCAGAGACTTTGTGGGGAATTTTACAGTTATTAACGGTAAGTTTAATCTATACTTGCATTCTCAAAAAGGAACATTAGGGAGCTACAGGAGCACAATAGGATTCTCATTCAAACTGGGTCAATGAATCATCAAATTATCAGGTGGGAGAATTTGTCCACATGGCAACTGTTAATTGATTACTCCATAAACAACCAAATAGCTACAAGAAATGTTGTTTGCATTTTTGCAATAAGTTATGGGACCCAGCAAAGATGAAACAGTCATCTGGACAGAGTAAGACAAAGTAGTAAGTAACATCATGTCATGGGAACACTGCAGTTTAACAGGGACAAACAAGCTGGGCAGGGTTAAAACTGAAGGCTTTAAATCAAAGCCACTTCAAGTGTTAAAATGGTCCAATCAAAGTTCAGACCTTAATCAGGTTGAAAATCTGATGTAAGACTTGAAAATTATGGTTTACAGGCACTGGATGGAAATGTCACAACTTTCAGACTGACAACCAGGTATCAATTGCTTTCCATTTTAAAATTAGACACTCTTTTGTCTTAGACTGTCACGTTAAATACCTGTAAAACACTAAGGAGTTTGTGATTAACCATTGTGAAAAAGTTAGAGGTAAGAAAAATCTGTAAATTTTTCTGTACCAAATGACAATCTCCTATAAACTCAAGAGTTGTGTACCCCACTCACTGCGTAATCCCAAGCATATGCCCACAACCGATATTTTGAGTCCCGTATCTCATCTTTGCTCTACTGACCTGCTGGTAGTTCTCATCTTCCGGCTGGAAGCTCTTATCAATGGGCTGAAATCTAAGGTTGATGTGGGGGAAATTGTGAAGCCAGTAAGTCCACCAGGGCGCAATGTAATCCACTCGAGTCAAAGACATCCCTGACCGGACTGGGAATAAAAAAAAAAAAAAAAGTTGGGCTGCAGCCTGGATGATTAGCCTCTCTCTCAATCCTTGAAGCGGGCGGTCTGGTCTGCAGCCCCGAGATCTTAATCAAGTCTCACATGAAACAAAGACAACGGTATAAGCATGCTCAGTTTAACCAGCAACTCCAGCCTAAAGAGAGGGGAATAAAGAAAACATGGGCTAAAATACAAATCCAGCTCAGGCGGCAGAGGGGACGTAAACTAAAGCCCGGGGAGGATTTTTTTATAATGTTCCTTTCAAAAGAATCCAGTCACTCTGCACTCATGTCTCCGTGTCCGAGGATCTTCACACACTATCCGACCGACAGCTGCTCCAAACAGCACTGTCAGCAACGGGAGCGCGCACTGATAGTGAGGGACAAGAAGCGACACGGGAGCGCGCTGACCTCAGTCTCTGCATGAGGAGTTGACCTGATCTCTAGAAAACAACTATATATTAAACCCACGGCTAAACGGTTATCAGACTATCATGGATTTGTTTTGTGCCATTATACGGTCGCTTTATTTGTTTATGTGGATTTAGTAGCTACACTGCCATCTAGCGGTGAATTGAGATACAAGGAGAGGCGCCTCCGGAAAGCTATGGCAAAGGGGTCCAGATGGGGTGTCTTCAGTTTCGTGGTGGTACACCAAAACAAATATAAAATAATTTTTCAATTTATTGCTATCCTGCTGAGCCAGAAGTGAATTATGGATTAAAAAGTGACATGGATTAAAGATAATTAAAATGAACTCATTCATTTTGTTAGCTTTCCTTTTGGGGCAGAATCATAAAGACAGAAGTTCACTAAATACTTGGTCAGGGAAGATTTGGTAAACTTTGGGGTGGTGCGGCATGGTGACAGGAATCAGAAATCCATGATTTTCCAATGTTATTGTTCAGATACCAAAAATTGGCAGTTTATGAAAATCAAGTGTAGAAAAAGACTGAATGGATTAACGTCTCTAAAGTTGTGCAATGTTTACACAGGAAAAAAAACAAACAAAAAAAAAAAACAAGCTGCTATTGGAACCCAAAAAACCAGACTAACTATACATCAGGAAATTGACTTTTTACTGAAATGTTCAACAGAAATTTTGTTTTATAGCAATTGTTCTTGGTTTGTGCATCACCTCTGACTGACAACACATGATGCACATTTTAGTGCTTCGATATTTGTAAAGGTATCAAGACCCCATCAAGAGTCAATATCAACACAACAAATTAGTTCCACCACATCATCCCACAGTTTAAAGTTCTTCTAAAAAGGCGCAAAGAAAAGGGCCAGAGAATATCTCTTTTGACTGTAAGGAACATTTATCCTAAAGACCCTGTTGCCATGCACCAGCTTGCTGAAAAAGTGAACAGTGCTTCACATAAGCTGCTTGGAAGCATCAAGCTGCAAAAACCTGTTTCACAAGTTTGCAATCTTCCACATTCAGCGGTGAACTGCAGGTTGAGCAGACAGCCAAACCAATGCTGTTAATTACTTATCACCAGCCCATTTACGATCAGAAAAGTAGATTTAGTCTGGAATTTCTCACATTTACTTTAAACATAGGGGTCTACTTTTTTTTTTTTTTTTTTTTTTACAGGTCTGGCTGTCAAGGAGCTGAAGTAAATCCAAGATGTACAGATAATTGTAATAAAAATTGAAAAAAAAAAGTTACTTTGTGTGTTTTTTAAACTTTTCTACCATACTTTTATGTTAAATATTTCCAGTCACGGTCATGCTAACAAGATTAGTGTTGAGTTGTAAACATTTTCAAAATTTTCCTATTGGTGTTTTTGTTAGACTTGTACAGTAAAT
>NW_006799946.1:1887026-1979921 GCF_000485575.1 Poecilia formosa
ATTTACTGTACAAGTCTAACAAAAACACCAATAGGAAAATTTTGAAAATGTTTACAACTCAACACTAATCTTGTTAGCATGACCGTGACTGGAAATATTTAACATAAAAGTATGGTAGAAAAGTTTAAAAAACACACAAAGTAACTTTTTTTTTTCAATTTTTATTACAATTATCTGTACATCTTGGATTTACTTCAGCTCCTTGACAGCCAGACCTGTAAAAAAAAAAAAGAAAAGAGGTTAGAAAATATTTAAGTATAGATCATGTCAAGATGGCGGCTAATTTCCCCAGTAGAAAATGAGATTTTGTTTGTCTGGATAAAATAAGGTTCTGCTAGGGCTTCTGATGAATACTTAACTGGGATTTCAAATAAGGATTAAAAAATATAACCCTATTAAAACCTGATTAATCCAACATATTGGTTTACACATGTGAATCTTTCATGTACTTTCTATCTTCAGGCAAGACCTTGGGTATGATTTGAATTGAATTGCAGACCTCAAATCTCTTCAAGGTGATGATTGGAAAACTTTTTTTAAATGAAAATAAACATTAAATGTTTAATTTTTATCTGTTGTAACCACAGTAAGAACCTGCAAGAAACCTGCACTTTCATAGATTTATTTTTAATCCACATATTTTTGCACTCTTAAACCCACTATTTAGTAGTTTGGTAAAAGACTTCCAAACTCAAACTGTATAGAATCTTCCAGTCTTCTTACATAAATCATGTTTTTGTACTAGTGGATGACAAAAAACATTACAGCTCACTAAATATTTAATTCAGGCATTCCTTTGTAATTGAAAACATTGAAAACAATGACTGATTCTTGATGTATGGCTCTGTTTAAAATCCAATACTAAAATCAACGTCAAAGTTTTGTCATTTTTGGAATGTAAATGTCAAAAGGACAACAATAAATAATAATAATGATTAAAAAAAAAATACTATTTTTACGACAAAAATGGTATTCCTTAAAATAATTAACGTTAGTCCCAGAGGTTATTCAGATTTGCTTTTATTCTGAAAATGTTGGTTGTTTTCCTTTGACTTTTAGCTGATTCAAATTACAGGGTTCCACAGAATTATATTGTAACATGTCTACTGCACCAGTTACCCCAATTGAATTTGTCACTAGTTTTATGACACCGAACCACAAACACAAGATAAAGCATTTTTAGTTAAACAAAAAAAAAAACTTGTGCACAACACACTAACTTGACTTAATCAGGTACAAATTGTGCCACAGTTAGTTTGGGATATTTTCCTGCCCAGTGAACAAAATGAGTTTTTCCATAAACTCAATGGATTTTTGTTTGTGTTCTGAAACGCATTACTTAGTTGGGTATTAAGATAATTTGTAAGAAAGCACATATGTTTATTTCTTGAATTGTTTCTCAACAAGCTGGTGGGGAAAAACGTTTGACTGAACACATCCTCTTTAAAGAAATCAGTTACATTTTTCCAAAGCTCTCCACAAATCTCTGACAAATAAATCGCAACACTGCCAGAGTTCATTTTTTTATTCTAACTGGGATTTCTTTGTGAAAAGACGAGGACATGCTGCCAAATACCTTCATTATTACTGACCTGGGGGCAGGGACTGTTTGAGCTTCTCTGCCTTCTCCTTATCTGTGATGACCAATGTGTACAGGTATCTGCTGCAGCGCACCTTGAACTTCACATTGTCCTTGTTCTTCTTGATCTTTACGGCTGAGCGGCATAAATGGAAATACTTTTCAATTAATCTTGCAGTTGAAGTTGCAAAAAGGTCTTGTGAACTTGATATTCAAGGTTTCAATCCTTAATCCTTTACCAGTTTCATTACATGCTACTGGCTCTCACCAAAAGGTGAAACGCTTGGAATGTTTTAGAAATACAAACCTGGAAATTATTATTTGATAAACTATAAAATAAGAAAAAAGAAAAAAAAAAAAGATCCAAATATCAGTTTTGGCCCAAAACCTTTGAGTCAGCTATATAAAGCTGGAAAAGAATTTCATTTTTCAGCAACACAAGAACAGTAATATATACAAATAATCAAAAGAATGCAAACTTGTGCAGCCAAGTGATTAACGGAATGGCGTTTTGCTAATCATAACTTTCTCTCAGCACTTTTACATTAGAGCCATATTCAAACATGCATGTACCGACAACCTGACCAAAAGGCAACAGACATGTTTTTGGGATGCTGCAGAAACCCACTTTTCAATAAGAGGCATTTTTAGTGACAGAATGACAAGGCAGCAGATCTGATCAAAAATATTCAATTAATTTCTTTCACTTGCTACATTTTTGGGTTGGAGTAAATGTCTGTGTCTCTTCATTCAATGAAGAGGCCGCATCAGTGATGACATACATTTTTACAAATAAAGCAAAAAGCAGCAGCAACAGGGAACATCTTGTCTTGACATTTAGCTTGCAGTCTTGCATTCCTTAAATTATAACATGGAACTATTGCAGTGTTCTTGTCATACAAAAACATAACAATAAGCTCGATTTGCTGCATGTTGCTGGCAGTGTTAACTTACACTTAGCGTCCTTCCTCCTGGCTGTCAGCAGGAAATCTTTGATTTCTTCGATCTTGCGAGGCTACAAACAAATGGTGCAAAGAAATTAGCAACAACAAAACATCTGGAAGCACCGACTCGAACGGACCGAGTTCATTTGTAAGTGGACCGGTGGAACTGACGTTTCTGTTTAAATCCAAAACCCAGCACTTGGTCCATCCTTTATTCTTGCAAGTTTGTGAAATGCATCACCGACACTTCAGACTGTGATGTTTGGACTTCTTGCTGCGTTCAAATAGCATCTTTAACTGATGTTTTTAGCTTTGACTAGACCTCTAACTTGTAGCTACTAAATAAATATTATAATTAACATCAATACTAAGCGCTTAAACGCGCTAAAACGTGACTAAAATGCTGCACGGCCCATAGGTGGATCCAAGAGCTACGCCTTGCTAATGCTAACTTCCAATGCTAATGTCATATACGCCCAAATAATTTTCTCACCAAACCAAAATTTAAGAATTCAAAGAACCCATAGGTGACAAAATATAGCTAACAACCTTATAAGCAATGCTATTTATGCGTTTAAATAGGATAAATATCCTCACCATGTTGCCGTGTGAGCGGACTGAAGCCTGTGGAAGGAAAGATAAATCCAACAATCAGATTACAGAGAAAAATAGCCTTAAAAATAAAATGTGTAAACCACGATTATAATAAAAGGCTATATAATTAAATTCCGTAAGTTAGAAATTGAAGGGTATGCTTGAAAAAGAGGATGGATGAAGATTTATTCGGTAAATTTGTCCGTGTGTGAACGTAAAACTCACTCAGTCAGCCAGTGAGGGGACGAAAAGGGGCGGGACTTCCGGTTCAACAATGTTTTATATCTTCATACGGCAAGCGCCAGACACCAAAAATATTCAAAAGCGAACTAACAATTTCGTTGTATAGTTTCTGTTAACAATAAAAAGCACAGTATTTTATTCTTACTCTAGCTGACTACCACGGCACAACAAACTACAGCATTTCTGTTGAGCACTTTATTTATTTATTTACTCAAAAAATTTAAGTGACAATTTGTGTTTTCTTTGTCCACAAACCTGAAAAAGGCGAACGTAGAGCTGAAACCCCATTTCAATCAATTAGTTTAAAACGGAAATGAGAGATTAATTAACATAAACTTCTCTTTTGTGACAGATTGTTACTATGCAAAAACTAAAGCATTGTTTTAAAATATCACCCTGAAGAGTCAATATTTTCAATTATTAAACTAGTGCAATTCCATTTATAGATTTTTTTTAGCAAGGCACTCCTCATACAGCAATCATCTGGGAATTTATGCTGATTTTTGTATATGTAAAGAATGTAGTTCATAAGGTCATTTTAAGAAAGGTAGTGTTACTTTATTCTTCATTCCATCCATTACTCTTCAATTCTTTGAACAGAAACATAGGACAGAGCCTAGCAATAGTATTTCCTTATGTGTATTTCCTTACACTTATCTGTAATTTAATCTCAACAAAAAAAAGCAGCTCCAGAAGTTCATTAAAGAACAAACATCATCATAAAGTCAAAAAACAGCGACCAAGTCAGGGGTAAAGCGGTGGGGAAAAAAATTACAGCAGAGTTCAGGGTTTAAATTTAACATCAAGAACAAATTTATAGAACACATTCCATGCTGTCAATATTTAACTAGTAAAATATAGCCACTTGTAAAACTTTAAGTAGATGTCATGATTCAACTGTTTGTTTTATCAATAGTCTGATTTATCCGTCTTGCACATCAAATGTGAAGGCATTCTGGCCCACTTTCCTCACCACTTTGTTTGATTCCATTTAACTTTGCAGACATTTGTTTCCATGCTGATGTAGACTTACTGATCAATTGAAAAAAATATTGTGCTGTTAGTTAGTTAAAACTTTATTTCACCAGGCAAAACATTACGAGCAATTTCTCATTTAGAAGATGTTGGTGACGAGGCAGTCTGGGCCAACCTTCAGTTGCCAAACTTGACTTGACTCTTTAATGTCTTCGAACACAGTGATATTTTGTTAAAAATGCCACTGCATTAGTTGATTTTTTTTCCTCTTCTAGTTTCTATAGAAGCTGCAACGATGTACACTAGTTTTGTCCCCAGTTTTCTTGCAATAGCAAGAAAAAGTTCAAGAATTACTTTTAAAAACAGTTTCATATTACAGCATTTTATGAGATCAGTGATCATACCTATTTTAATAGGTGTTAAAATAGTCTTTCCAGACTAATCTTGCAGTAGCAAGAGAACCACAACAACACTAAAGTTTGCAGTGAAGTCACCGTCAAGATTAAAAAATGATCGAACGTGTACATGAAAGTTTTTTCTGTGATTTATAATTTGAATTGTATTTTTTTAAGATAACGATGAACAGCAAATCAGCTTTTGGAGGGAGAGAGAGAGAGAGAGAGAGAGAAAGTCCAACATATACCTCCTACACTGAGCACATTATCACAGTTTTGTTGACTTATGAGTTCAATTACACCTTCCAGTCCAAATAGATAAATCTAAATGCTGCTCCAGTAAAAAGCCTTTGGGTATATACATTTTCACTCTAAGGGTACTCTCATTTATTATCTCCAGAAACTGAAAGGAAAAAGTGCATTTCTCTAGCAGTATGGTGTAGTTAATGAGCCAGTTCTGCGATATTGTCTGGTAAGCTCAATGGAGCTAAATTTATTATATTGTGTCGTGTTTAGGGGGATGTTTGGCTTTATAATTTTGTGCACATAGATTTCATTTTAGAGGATTTTTGTGACTCGGAAGATAGCAATATAATAAAGAGACACATTGCTGTTTGTCCCTGTTCTGTTTTTCTTTTCAGTCAGTTTTTTTTTTTTTATGTTTAACACTCAAAGTACATGGAATTTGAGAAACATGTCTGATACCATTTAGGCCCAGTTAGACTCATCCCAGGTGTTCTAATTAATGGATACTTAGTGCCTGTCTGTCAGTGCTCGCAGACCAAACCTCTCTGTGCTCGTCCTCCTGGACATGTTTTGCTCAAGATTTTAAAATGTCACGTGTCATGTCAGTTAAGGCTGAAGATGAGGCAACTCTTTCACATTCACTTTGTGCTGTGTGAATCTCAACTACCTTACAACATATTAGCATACAAAGCTTCTGTTCATTTCAGTCTCATAACTTGTCAGCTAAAGGAATCTGGAGAATGAATTAGATGGACAAATGGATCAACAGAAAAAGTTTTGAGAACTGTAAAGGGAAGGGATGCCTCTGAGGTGGACCAATGCTACATCATAAGCTCTTTTCTGTAAGAATTAAAGGGAAATAGGGGTGCTGCTTGGTGTAGAGGCAGAGCAAATCCCCCGTATATCAGGCTTGTCCTCAATGCAGCTGTCCTGTGTTTGATTCCCAACTATGAACACATACATTTCACATTGTTAATAGTTTTAATTGTTACTGCTAAATATCTGCGGCGATCTGGCAACCTGTCCTATACCCCACGTCTTGTCCATTAACTGCTGGCTCCAGCTGGACAGATGAATGGTATTAAGTGTACAATATATTTTCAATCATAAAGTATGCATTGTGATCAGATCGATTTTTACAGAATATGATTAAAAATATCACTTACACTATTTATCTCTGCATGTTTCCTTTATGTCCTTCTACTGGGACTTGCGTTATGCACCTTTGTTGAAGCCCAAGCTGACCTGAAATGTTCGTCTTGTTGCAGTTCTTATTTTCATACAGTAGAGGGCAGCAAAATGCCGCCAATTTGGCAATTCATTCTCACTTGCAACGTTGGGAGACGCTGTGTGCAAAGGAATCAGAGCTATCGGTATCATTATCCGTTGTGAAAGCAGGGTGTTCGCAGAGCTGATTTCTTTTTTGGGTGCTCACAGGAATGCCTTGGATTTTGCATGTTCAATAACCATTATACAATTTAGCACCAGACTCTGTCAAAGTCAGTCAGGCAACTAAAGATTTACAGAGGAATGTACATTTCTTCTATTTTATTTTAAATTCCCTACCAAAGTAAACTTTCTGTTGCCTGCTAACGTGTGTAATTTCACATTACACTCTCACCTCTGAAGAGAGCTGGATTCAATGAGCGCTGCCCCAGGCAGCGTTGATTCATTTATGCAGCTTCAGACTGTTGGTGAATTCATACAGCCCCAAAATCTCATTTGAGGTCCTCTTTTTTTTTTTTGGGGGGGGGGGGGGGGGGGCTCATTTGAGGTCCTCTTTTTTTTTTTTGGGAACACACCTGGTGTTAAAATAGTTCCCTAAAACCATGATTCCCTTTTTCGTATGAAAGAAGTAATTGGAATAAAAATGCGTCGCCTCGGGCTGAAGGATGATCGTACTTTGTAGCTGTGCTCGGCCTTATTAAAAAGGCACACAGGGAACAAAAATCATGTTAGCTTGGGGATCCTTTTTGAGTTTTAGTGGATGCACGAAGTGAAGCTGATGGAATTTCAGTAGCTATCTGAGATCTAATGATTAATTCAGGA
Organism: Poecilia formosa; assembly: GCF_000485575.1. Taxonomy (NCBI): domain Eukaryota; kingdom Metazoa; phylum Chordata; class Actinopteri; order Cyprinodontiformes; family Poeciliidae; genus Poecilia; species Poecilia formosa. Next base: position 1,894,052 of record NW_006799946.1, read on the forward strand.
GGTGGCCCAATTATTATTCATTGTTTTATCCATCATATGGGTGAGAATTGTTCAAAGATCACTTAAAATGTCTTACCTTTCCATCTTTATTTCAATTTATCTTAAATCCACATTTAACATCAATTAACAGAAATAGAGAATAGGAGTTGGTGTTTTTTTTTATTTTTTTATTTAAGGCATATTGAAAAGTTGTTGCTCACTGCAAAAAACCTCTTACTATGATAACGAGTAATAAAATTAATGTGAGATTTGTGTAATTGAAGCCATGTCTAAGTTCCATTAGAAAAGCAATAGGAGAGTACTTCAAATTCCTCAACGCTGCGTTGCTTACCCTTATCTCTCCCTGGCTATTGAGCAGATTGATCAGTCAAATATTGATTCCTTTTTCAGCTCCCTTATCAGAGGCAAACCTCAAGTACATGTGCGGATGAGGGGAGATTATTAGAAAGACTGCAAGTTTACACTGACTGAATGTCAATTGCGAACGTACTCGGATTTGTCGGTGTGGCCAAGCAAACTGTTGAGGAAATTTACTGTGAGGTTCCCGTTTAGCACATTCAAAGACTTGTGCAGAGCCGCAAACGGCTTGTCTGAGAAATCAGAGGTGTTTTTTTGTCACAACTCCCCCACTGGTCAGACCTGCTCAATCAGAAAACAAGAACACTGAAGGGAGAAAAACTGAGGAGAAAGAAGAGCTTTCCAGACATGCAAATGTTGCCTTTAAAACATTCCACCTCTGTGGCTGAGGTTTGTGGCGTAACTGTGAATAGTAATTGTCAATTTTGCATTGTGCTTTTGTTGTCTGACATGCTACTGCCAACAAAAACTCATTGTATTTCCTTGGCATACAAATGGCAATAAATGTCTATCCTCCTATTTATCTAATTACCTTTAATGGACCGCATTCAGGAGGATTTCAGCTCGGAAAGATGAAGAGAAACTGCTACGGGAGAGTCAAGCCAACTTATTCTGAGCAGAGCTTATGTATGTTCTCTTTAACTCGTCACTATTGTCTCTTTTACAAAGCACTTACAAGCTGCTTCTGCTCGAGAAAGGGATATATGTTCAGTCGCCACCATGTGTATGCATTTAGTGCAGCAGCAACACACACATAAATATGTCTCATGCAAAAATGAAGACAATTTTGTATTAATATAATGAAAAGTGAAAATGAAAATAATGGAACATAATTGAATTTAACACTGCTTGAATCAGTCCCTAAACATGTCTACCTGATATTCCCCGAACCGAGATTGCTCTGAGTGCTATTTACTGCAGGGTGGATACTCAGTACTCATTAAAGCTCCAGACACTATGACACCTGTTCTACTCTGGCCATGCTGTCATTTGTTCTACTTGGTGTCCCCAGGTGTTTCTTTCACCTTCCCCACCAATCTCAGCCTAAAGGCTTCTGGACAGGACCATCCATCCCGTATTCTGACTTTGTGACAGTTAATCTCTGTGCCATAGAATGAAGATCTACTGAAGGCTTCGGAGCAGCAACAGAGGGTTTCATAAGAGACAAAAAGTTAAGGAAGAAAGAAAGAAAGACTTTTTGGAGTACAGGAAAGATAACTTCATGGATATGTTTTTTTGTTTTGTTTGTTTGTTTTTTTTTAGTGCGTCTTAATGCGATTAATGAAAACCCCACATTTTGAGATGCTGCTACAAAACGAGACAGCAAATGAATGCAAAAATGTAAAATTTAATTTAGTGTTTCTAAAACCAAAAAATCCTGTCATTGCAGAAGTCATATTTTATCAATCTACTCTTCTAAAAGGAAGAAAGGTGAGAAAAAAAAACAAAAAATGAAGCAATAAAATACCCACAAAAAGGATGCTGACTTTTATATCCCTATCTTTTGTTTTTTGTAAGTTTCTTAAAGTTTATAAATTTTGGTAAAAAAGTTTAGTTTTTGTTAATAAAATATAACAAACATAAAGAAAAACCAAGATAAAAAAAAAACCATGCCAAATAAGTTAAAATTTATTTAAATATTGCCTTTCAAAATAGGAAGTTGAATTGGTTAACAATTAGCATATCATATTCTCTAACTCATCCATTTTAAGTAGACATACTGTAAACCTTCCACTCTGAACAGAAGTTCACAATCAGGAGCTATTCGATATCTATCTAGCTATATATATAAAGGCAGAATTTATTGCAGTAGAAAAAAAATGACTAATTTTGCAATTCATTTTTGGTGCATTAATAACAATCTGGTCCATCTCTTACTTAGAGTAACACTTCCATTAGGGAGTTCAGTTCTTATTTAAGTCTGTCTCTCCACAGTAAATCATTCTGGTTCATCGTGTCCTCTGGACCACGTCATAGTGCTGTCCTCACTTGTCATTTGGGGCCTGCATAGTCATCAGTTTCAACCTGCTCTTTTACAATCAGCACGTACTTCCCATCACACACAGACAAGTGTGTATTCCCACCCATACTAGGACTGTGCATTGACTTCCACTCACTTTAGTAACTGCATTTATGCCTAACCTAGACATGTTCCCTAGCTGTAACCATGACTGGTTTATTCCTATCCCTAATCTTAACCAAAACCTAATTCACACCATACCTCTGGACCTAACTCCTAGCCATAAAACAAGGTGGTCCATCGTGTTATGATTGGATTTTGGTCCATAAACATTAGTAAATATGCCAGTAATGGTTCTAAATAGGATAGCTATACTGAGGACATTGTGTTGACTTCTATTCATTTTAGAAACTGCATTTATGTCTAAGCCTGGGCTTTGGGCCCCATAAGGAGCAGTGTGTCATCACAAAGTAGTGTTTTTTAGAAAAAGGGGCCTTACAAGGTGAGAAATGTTAACACACACACACACACACACACACACACACATATATACCTGGCAGCAAGCAGTGGCAATGCCAGCATGTCTGCCGTCTCTCATCCCCTCGCCCTTATTGCTCTTGCCTGAACTACTCGGCACACACAGTGTAAGCCTTGGCGAGCAGCAGGTCCTGATAAGCCAGTTATTATTTCCTGGCCTCTGTTGGCTCAGTGTGGGCCATGTGCATGTACTCATCTCTTCATACAAATTCAACCCACAGGTAGAGTCATTAAGACCATAATTGCGCCTAATTGGAAACTGATCTTACATTTGCACCCTAAAACCATTGTTCAGCTTTTCTTTGGATGTGTGGTTGTGCAAAGTGCTAATTAGTAGTCAGTGTTTCACCTGCCTTAGATAGAAATTAAGTAATGTATTAGCCTGGAGAAGCTATTTTGTGTTTTTTTGGGGGAAAAAACACCCAAGTAAATGATGAGAAAAACATTTTAAGATAAAAAAAAAAGTGTCAAGCAGTCGCCAATTCTGTGTTGGTCATCTATGCTCTTCATTTTTAGCTTTAGATGTTTAGGGCACAATAACGGCACACATAGAGAGCGTGCTCAGTGTTTTGCCAACTGCCATAAATGTGGAAGCTAATGGTGGAGCATATTTTATGATTTTGAAGTTGCTGGCAGGCTGCAGCCAGCAGATTATCAGCTTAATTCTCATTTTGGTCCACCATGAATGTTATTTTTCCTCCCGCTTGCCCATATCAGAATGCATTGATACCTGAACGCATCAATAACGTTCAGGGCGGATGAAAGAGACCAAGTCGTTCAAATTCAGGTCACATTTGGAAAGATCAGATATTGGATATCCACAAATGTGTTATTTTTATAATTATTATGGTTTAGGTTCTGCTTTTAGGGAGAGATGAAGATGCTTATTTAAAAAAAAAAAAAAAAAACTTGCAGAGATGTTGTTTTTTGTTGGTTTCTGTCTGATTCTTCACGCATCACTTTGCTATAAATTCATCACTAGATACTCTTAAATCAAAACTGCAGTCTAAAAGAGAAAAACAAGACAGAATTTGTCATTAAAAAGTTGTCATTTATCTCTCAGATATTTCAGATGAACTGATTGGACACCAAAGATATCAATAACCAAAAAAAAAACATTTTTAAAAATAAAATTATTCTCTAACTCATCCATTTTAAGTAGACATACTGTAAACCTTCCACTCTGAACAGAAGTTCACAATCAGGAGCTATTCGAGATCAAAAGTTTATTTGATTTAATAACTGTCAAATGTCAAATAAGCTTCGAGCAAGCCTGAATAATTAAATGGATAAGGGGATTAGATCTGGAATATCTAATTATAGTACATAACTTTAATCTAAACGTAAATGTTACCACACTGAAACTAATGTTAACCAATAACTTTAATCTTATTGTGGGGATTCAGAAACATTTTGATCATTTCCACAAAGTTAGAACAGTTGAATTGCAAGACTGAAAAATGGAGATAGGAAAAATAGAAAGGTGGCCACTCTGAGGTAAAACAAANTTTTTTGTCACAACTCCCCCACTGGTCAGACCTGCTCAATCAGAAAACAAGAACACTGAAGGGAGAAAAACTGAGGAGAAAGAAGAGCTTTCCAGACATGCAAATGTTGCCTTTAAAACATTCCACCTCTGTGGCTGAGGTTTGTGGCGTAACTGTGAATAGTAATTGTCAATTTTGCATTGTGCTTTTGTTGTCTGACATGCTACTGCCAACAAAAACTCATTGTATTTCCTTGGCATACAAATGGCAATAAATGTCTATCCTCCTATTTATCTAATTACCTTTAATGGACCGCATTCAGGAGGATTTCAGCTCAGAAAGATGAAGAGAAACTGCTACGGGAGAGTCAAGCCAACTTATTCTGAGCAGAGCTTATGTATGTTCTCTTTAACTCGTCACTATTGTCTCTTTTACAAAGCACTTACAAGCTGCTTCTGCTCGAGAAAGGGATATATGTTCAGTCGCCACCATGTGTATGCATTTAGTGCAGCAGCAACACACACATAAACATGTCTCATGCAAAAATGAAGACAATTTTGTATTAATATAATGAAAAGTGAAAATGAAAATAATGGAACATAATTGAATTTAAAACTGCTTGAATCAGTCCCTAAACATGTCTACCTGATATTCCCCGAACCAAGATTGCTCTGAGTGCTATTTACTGCAGGGTGGATACTCAGTACTCATTAAAGCTCCAGACACTATGACACCTGTTCTACGCTGGCCATGCTCTCATTTGTTCTACTTGCTGTCCCCAGGTGTTTCTTTCACCTTCCCCACCAATCTCAGCCTAAAGGCTTCTGGACAGGACCATCCATCCCGTATTCTGACTTTGTGACAGTTAATCTCTGTGCCATAGAATGAAGATCTACTGAAGGCTTCGGAGCAGCAACAGAGGGTTTCATAAGAGACAAAAAGTTAAGGAAGAAAGAAAGAAAGACTTTTTGGAGTACAGGAAAGATAACTTCATGGATATGTTTTTTTGTTTTGTTTGTTTGTTTTTTTTTAGTGCGTCTTAATGCGATTAATGAAAACCCCACATTTTGAGATGCTGCTACAAAACGAGACAGCAAATGAATGCAAAAATGTAAAATTTAATTTAGTGTTTCTAAAACCAAAAAATCCTGTCATTGCAGAAGTCATATTTTATCAATCTACTCTTCTAAAAGGAAGAAAGGTGAGAAAAAAAAACAAAAAATGAAGCAATAAAATACCCACAAAAAGGATGCTGACTTTTATATCCCTATCTTTTGTTTTTTGTAAGTTTCTTAAAGTTTATAAATTTTGGTAAAAAAGTTTAGTTTTTGTTAATAAAATATAACAAACATAAAGAAAAACCAAGATAAAAAAAAAACCATGCCAAATAAGTTAAAATTTATTTAAATATTGCCTTTCAAAATAGGAAGTTGAATTGGTTAACAATTAGCATATCATATTCTCTAACTCATCCATTTTAAGTAGACATACTGTAAACCTTCCACTCTGAACAGAAGTTCACAATCAGGAGCTATTCGATATCTATCTAGCTATATATATAAAGGCAGAATTTATTGCAGTAGAAAAAAAATGACTAATTTTGCAATTCATTTTTGGTGCATTAATAACAATCTGGTCCATCTCTTAGTTAGAGTAACACTTCCTTTAGGGAGTTCAGTTCTTATTTAAGTCTGTCTCTCCACAGTAAATCATTCTGGTTCATCATGTCCTCTGGACCACGTCATAGTGCTGTCCTCACTTGTCATTTGGGGCCTGCATAGTCATCAGTTTCAACCTGCTCTTTTACAATCAGCACATTCTTCCCATCACACACAGAGACAAGTGTGTATTCCCACCCATACTAGGACTGTGCATTGACTTCCACTCACTTTAGGAACTTTGTTTATGCCTAACCTAGACATGTTCCCTAGCTGTAACCATGACTGGTTTATTCCTATCCCTAATCTTAACCAAAACCTAATTCACACCATACCTCTGGACCTAACTCCTAGCCATAAACAAGGTGGTCCATTGTATTATGATTGGATTTTGGTCCATAAACATTAGTAAATATGCCAGTAATGGTTCTAAATAGGATAGCTATACTGAGGACATTGTGTTGACTTCTATTCATTTTAGAAACTGCATTTATGTCTAAGCCTGGGCTTTGGGCCCCATAAGGAGCAGTGTGTCATCACAAAGTAGTGTTTTTTAGAAAAAGGGGCCTTACAAGGTGAGAAATGTTAACACACACACACACACACACACACACACACATATATACCTGGCAGCAAGCAGTGGCAATGCCAGCATGTCTGCCGTCTCTCATCCCCTCGCCCTTATTGCTCTTGCCTGAACTACTCGGCACACACAGTGTAAGCCTTGGCGAGCAGCAGGTCCTGATAAGCCAGTTATTATTTCCTGGCCTCTGTTGGCTCAGTGTGGGCCATGTGCATGTACTCATCTCTTCATACAAATTCAACCCACAGGTAGAGTCATTAAGACCATAATTACACCTAATTGGAAACTGATCTTACATTTGCACCCTAAAACCATTGTTCAGCTTTTCTTTGGATGTGTGGTTGTGCAAAGTGCTAATTAGTAGTCAGTGTTTCACCTGCCTTAGATAGAAATTAAGTAATGTATTAGCCTGGAGAAGCTATTTTGTGTTTTTTTGGGGGAAAAAACACCCAAGTAAATGATGAGAAAAACATTTTAAGATAAAAAAAAAAGTGTCAAGCAGTCGCCAATTCTGTGTTGGTCATCTATGCTCTTCATTTTTAGCTTTAGATGTTTAGGGCACAATAACGGCATACATAGAGAGCGTGCTCAGTGTTTTGCCAACTGCCATAAATGTGGAAGCTAATGGTGGAGCATATTTTATGATTTTGAAGTTGCTGGCAGGCTGCAGCCAGCAGATTATCAGCTTAATTCTCATTTTGGTCCACCATGAATGTTATTTTTCCTCCCGCTTGCCCATATCAGAATGCATTGATACCTGAACGCATCAATAACGTTCAGGGCGGATGAAAGAGACCAAGTCGTTCAAATTCAGGTCACATTTGGAAAGATCAGATATTGGATATCCACAAATGCATTATTTTTATAATTATTATGGTTTAGGTTCTGCTTTTAGGGAGAGATGAAGATGCTTATTTAAAAAAAAAAAAAAAAAACTTGCAGAGATGTTGTTTTTTGTTGGTTTCTGTCTGATTCTTCACGCATCACTTTGCTATAAATTCATCAATGGATACTCTTAAATCAAAACTGCAGTCTAAAAGAGAAAAACAAGACAGAATTTGTCATTAAAAAGTTGTCATTTATCTCTCAGATATTTCAGATGAACTGATTGGACACCAAAGACATCAATAGCCAAAAAAATATATATATATATTTTTAAAAATAAAATTATTCTCTAACTCATCCATTTTAAGTAGACATACTGTAAACCTTCCACTCTGAACAGAAGTTCAAAATCAGGAGCTATTTGAGATCAAAAGTTTATTTGATTTAATAACTGTCAAATGTCAAATAAGCTTCTAGCAAGCCTGAATAATTAAATGGATAAGGGGATTAGATCTGGAATATCTAATTATAGTACATAACTTTAATCTAAACGTAAATGTTACCACACTGAAACTAATGTTAACCAATAACTTTAATCTTATTGTGGGGATTCAGAAACATTTTGATCATTTCCACAAAGTTAGAACAGTTGAATTGCAAGACTGAAAAATGGAGATAGGAAAAATAGAAAGGTGGCCACTCTGAGGTAAAACAAAACAAAACAAAACAAAACAAAACAAAACAAAACAAAACAAAACAAAACAAAACAAAACAAAACAAAACAAAACAAAACAAAACAAAACAAAAACTCCCCCAAAACAATAGCTTCCTGTTCAGTGTGGGCACATTTGACTCTGCAGTGCCCCCCCAACACCCACTCCCCCCCGAATGCCCGCCCATGCCACTGGGCCTGGTCTGCAGCAGTAAAAATCAAAGTTGATCAAAAGATATTCCACCTAATACATCTCAAGTAGTTATATTTTTCAGCAGACTTTAGGACAATGTGCTGATTCTTTCCTGTAGGAGTTTAATGAAGAGGAAACCAACTAAAACTTCCTTGGCAACCACTAAATGATAAATAAAATGTTATATTGCCATGAACTGTGACAATAGAACTGTGATTATGTTGTCATAATAAGAAAAACCACTCAGGACTAGGAAGAAGATTTTGAGGAGTTTGTTTGTTCTCAAGCTGTTCAGACTGTAGATGGCTGGGATGTGTGTGGTTTCACTGCAACTTGCTAAGTGAAAAAAAAAAAAAAATGTTTGTCTATAAAGAGGGGGTGGGGAAGGCTAATGTACATATACATTTAAAACAATACATTGTAGAATTGTCTCATTTTTTTAAATTGTTCCACGTTTTTCTTTCTTTTTTTCAGGGGACAGACAGTCAAATAGGACCGATTCCATTAGGCTACTAAGGAATATCCCATGTCTGCATGATGTCTGTATCTTACTCACTGCTTTTATTACCATTGGCTCATTAGCTCTTCTAATGGATGTACCTTCCAGCTGTTCTTTGCTACTGGTAATTAGATGATGATCTGTGCCCAAAAAAAATGTTAATATGAATTCTGAGGGCAATGGGAGTTGTTACAGAATGAGATAAGGCCATCTTCAAACACCCCGATTAAAGTATAAAATAGCTAGAGGGCACTTTGGGAAGATGGGGCTCAAAATCTATGTTCAAATGCCAAAATCACTTCAGCAGCACGGTACCTTTTGTGCCTCCGTTACTGTTGCATTTCTACTGCTATATGGTGGTATTTTGAAATCTCTCACTTTCCACCTACTCCTGTTGCATCTCTGAATATTCATCGAATCTCTCCACCGCTATATTGATATAGTGAGTTGAGATATTTATAATCTCAAAATGGGTCTATTTATCCTTTCCGCAACTGTGCTACACTGACTGTGGGCATGTAAACACATTTCTTTTTTTTTTTTTTTTTTTGTGAAACGTCTGAGAAAGGGAGTCTAAAAATATACCACTACAGTAATTTCTGACAACTTCACATGTGCATATTTCTTGCATTTATAACCAGCCTTATAAAGTACAAAGAAATCACTGTTTCCTTTTTCCTGTTTCTTGTACATGTATTATACGGTAAATACATAGAACCTGTAAGAAATTACATAATTTTCTCCACCAATCCAGATAAGGTGCAAACACCATGTGTTAATAACGCCATCTGCACCAGAGATAATTCATTAGAAAAAACAAAAAAAAAAATCCCTCAGATATATTTACGTCCTATAATATTTTGATGTGCTCTCCCTGCATGAAACAGTCACCATGTTGATTTAATTACTCTCTCCCGCTAAGCACTTCACTAAGCAATATTTCTCATCCTGCTAGTTATTAAACACTAACTGATATTCATATCCATTGAAAATGTTTACATTTTGTCACATTACAATGCTGAGATTTTATGTAGTAAATATTTCAAAAGGGTATTTTGCATCAGACTCACTCCAGTAGAATTTAACTGGAGGGCAATGGGGAGGGTAAATGGGCTTTTAATTTAATATAAATGCATAAGCAAACATTTAGATTTCAAATAAAACACATGTTATGTGTCAATACAAAAAATAAATAATAACAATGACTTAAACTTTGAATAAAATGGTTGCGAAAAATAAAATAAAACGGTTGCAAAAAACTAAATCCAATGTTTCCAATCTCTGAAGTCTGTTTCTTTAAATGCAAAACTAATCTACTCAAGCAACAGTAGCAATAGTTCCTATATTACTAAAACAACAGTACAATGTACAGTGCAGTAAAACTAGCCCTACAAAATGTTTTCCCCAAAAACGTTACTCAAGTCAATGTAACCAGTACCACCCATCTCCAAACACAGATAGCAACAACATGAGGAGCCTAATTAGAGCATGTGTTTCCTCTGCTGTCTATGGCTTGTGGTAAAGTGCAATACTTTTTTTTATGGCTTTCATTCAACCTTCTTCTTCTTCTTCTTTTTTTTCCACACTTTTAAAAATCCCAGATTGGTAAAGTGAATGTCAAATAATTGTTCTGTGAAGAATTTTGCCCGTCTGACCTGTGATTCCCTGCAACTCTTCCAGAGTTACCACCTGGCATTCTTCTTCTTGCTCTCCTTGTCTTTGCCTATGTCTTCAAATTCTGATAAATTACCATTTACTTAGAAGTCACTGAATGAAAGTGCTGTACCAAAAACCGAAGGCAGGATTTGTCTACACCAACGCATTCTACAGTCAAATATGAGGCCATCTTTCCAACAACTGAAGCTAGGTCCAAACAATGATGCCAAACACAGCAGCTAATCTACAGCACAATAGCCAAAAAAAGAAATGAATCAAGCTGCTTTAACTGGCCATTCAAAATCCAAACATGACTGAAATATTGTGGGGGGGCCATTGAGTGAGCTCTGCAGAAGCAGATGACTGCAACAGTCAAAGAACGATAATATGATCAAAGGACAAAAATTCAATGATTCAATTCATCCCTCTATTGTGTAGTCCCACAAACAAGTCAATCCCGATATACAAATAATGAAGTTAACTGAATAAATCACCTGAATGAGCAAACTAAAGATTTTAGTATAACCTTTTCTTTAAAAGAAAAAAATTCTCATCATTTCAGCTCACCACCACAGAAAAAAAATAAATAATAAAAAAAATTTATTCAGCAGTTCCTTAAAAACTGTGCTCTAAAATCTAGTTTTGTGCACCTGGAGATCACAAATTTAAAAACCTAGAGTTAAATTTTAGCTGGCGAATTCCACGAAGGTCACGGACACATTAAAACCTTTCGCAGGGCCTTCTTTAAAGTGCAAAACAGCAATAACAATAATTTTGTCCCGGAGAGGAATGGAGCTGTGTAAAAATAGCTGCTCGGGTAGAGATCAAAGAGAATATTAATGAAAAGAAATATTAAGGGTCTCTGAGGGAAAATTAGGTCATTTCGTACCAACATGTTTCACGGAATCTGATGGGAAAAAGCAGCCCCCAAATGTTGCTTTTAATTTTTCAGTGCTTTAGTTCCAAAATAGAAAAAAATTATTACTAATGTCTTCTTGATGTTTAAGTTCACAGAAAATCTCATTTATTATGACAGTGATGCTGAGAAATTGTTTTATCCATCAAAGGAAGGTATTTCTTTTTCTGCAAGAACTTAAATATTCTAACAAGACTGTCCATAAACATGAACATGAGCATTACGTTCTGCCTCTCTGCCTCATACGGACTAGTTTGAATTGATGGCTGGAGCTGCAGCCTGTGCCTGTGATTAGTCCAGGCGTGAGATCCCTGATTGGACATCATTTGTCAGTCGGTGGCAAAGAAGCCAGTTAATGATTCGCTGATACCCATCCAGTGCTGCACAGTGGTTATGAATTTAGAAGAAATTGAACAAAATCGTTTTCTCGCACGTTAATCAAACTTATTTATACAGTATATTCAGCCGAGGCCCTTCTCTGCTAACTTTTCTCTTTGTGCAACACTTTTTGTTTTTAAATTTTGATTTGATTTTATATATACACACACACACACATAGATTTTAGGTTGGGCTGGACAGTGGCACATTTAGTCGCCTGAAAGACCGACGTCTTTTTACATGGAGTTTAGATGTTCTTCCTGTGCATGTGTGGGTTCTTTGCCAGGTAGCACAATTTCAGACGTTTGGGTCTTAATGTTATTATGTTATCCAGTTTTATAGGGAAAAAAAAGCTTCCATGCCTCCACGAATGCTGTTAGAGTCATTTTGAAAACTTAGCCATCTTAATGGCAATAAGTTGAAGAGGCTCTTTATACCAGTGGCCCCTGAACTTAAGAACCCCACTGGGTATCTTGAAATAGTTTGTGTAAGATCAATGTCAATATACTTTACATACATACATATTTGTGCTTTACCATCATAAAGATACAAGTAGATAAAAAACAGTACATTGACGAATAATGTGGTTTGTTTCGTGTCTACACTTATGTTTGTCTGACTACTGGCTTTTACACTCAGCCTGTAGTCAGGGTCACAAGTCTCTTCCACTGTTAAGTTGTGTATTGAAAACATGTTTCTTTTATTTTTATTATTGTGTGCATGGGCCAATCTCAGCTAGGCTTATATTTGACTTTGGAATATATTGATTCACATAAGAGTTTAAAGTAAACTAAATAGCTAAAAGGTTCCCTGATCCTACAAACTTCAGTAAATTTAAAATATAGCCCAGATTTTACAGGTAAAAATCACAAAGTTCTTAACAGAGAGAGCATTAATAGCATAAAAAGGAAACTTTAGATCGAAGCATAGTTAAAAAAGACAACAAAAGATACATTTACATTAATTTACGCAGACAATTAGCAAATACACAATATTATTTCAAAAGATTCTTAACAAAAGCACATTTAAATGGGAATCTCCTGCACAACAATCACAAACCATCACCCATCCGCCACTATTGTTGATGGTTGGTGTGAGAGATTGTTTCCACTGCAGAATATTCTTTCTCTCTGCTAAATGATGTTCTTAATTTTTGGGTTGAACTGGCCGTAAAATCCCAGTAATAATTACTTCATGAAAACAATTGCTCTTCTTGTTCTAAATTTCCATTGTGATAGCACACAGAGCATAATTTAGATCAGGAAACTGTGACCAGATGTTTATCAATTAATTATTTGCATTAATTTAGCAGTAATTGGCAACTGTTGTCCTTCTTATATCCTATGGAAGCAGAAAGGTTGCACATGCCTTTTTTCCTCTGACTGCAGTGGGATGTCTGGAAGCCCCTTCCCCCAGAGTAGTTGTGTAGAACAAATAGAACAACGACTTATCATGGTGCAAAAGTAACCAAAAAAAGTTGGACAGATGCTGTAAAACTGTTTATGCCATTCACCCACAGCCGTTGAGCCGAACTCACTCTTTAAAGGCACTGGGGCAAGTGCAAGCCTGCTGGATGAATTATGGATGATCTTACAGGGCAAACACTGGGCCGTAAAGCTGGTAGACTTGTGTAGCATTGCGAACTCCATAAAAATTAACTTCCTGAACTAATTCCAGATTGTCCTTCGTAAGCCAAACTTAAGGCCACAGTCTTCATAGGGTGTTGAAGTCGGGTTTAAAAAGTCTTTTTGGAATCTTGCTATCACATGTTTGCTTTTATCCTCATTCTCAGGGTGTTTACGAAAGATTCTCTGTAAAAGTCGACAGAATTAAAACCTGTGCTAGGTGCAGGAGAAGCTGTGTAATACGTTAAAGGATATTTGTTTGCCTCTGTCCCTTAACAATGTCATATGAAATACGTTAAGGTGATGCAAAGTGGGTTGTTCAATTTCTTTGCAAAAACCAGCAATGCTAGTTGAACAGTTCATTTCAATAGCATTCACAACCCTTACTTGTTCTTCTTCTTTTTTTTTCCAAGTTAAATCTGATTTGGATGCACATGCTCTCTGTAGGTTGCCTTGTCACCCTTTGAAATGCATCCAATCACTGTGTTGATACTTTCACTGAGATTCTTGACTGCCTTAAGCTCACAGTTTATTTTTCATGCTTCTTTTGTTGTTCATGTTAATCATCAACTTGAACAAAATGATGGTATGTGCTGTAAAAACCTGCTGCAAGTTTCAAGTAGCGTCATGACTTTTGGGTTCCTCCGACATTTTATATTTTATGCCAATGTCATTTTGTTGCTGTGTCATAACGTATGACATAAGTATGAAGTAAATAAGCTTTTAAGCGGAGAAAACAATGAACTTCCTCAACCTGTTGACAAAGAAACAGTAACATAGTGCATTACAAGTAAAAGGAGAGTGGGCGCTACGGTGAATCCAGTGATTTTCAAGGTGATTAAAAAGCCATTAGTAGAATGACTCTCTCAGGAAATTCACAAGATTCTCATTCAACACCCAGTTTGGAACCAGGAGAGACTGTAGGGGGAAAAAAAGATTAAAAAAATGACTGTTATCAGATGAAGATATTATAACAAATTGCTCAAGCGGGAATGCTCTCCCACAATCTCCTGACTATGAACTTAATCACTATCATTTGGAAAGATAGGCTTTCATTTCTTCTGGCATTTTCTCATCAAATAATGGGATCCTTACATGTGCTTCATTTTTTTGACAGGGAATTTAAAGGATTAAAAATCACTAATTAAGTCATATGTCATCTGTCAGCGACTGTGGAGTTAAACAAATATGATGGAGAAAACCAGCTGGTGAAGAATTTCCAAGAGGGCAAATGACCATTCTATTATAAGCATATTTTTGAAGAAGAAGAAGAAAAAGAAGAAAAAAAATTCTCACTGTGCAGAAACTATTACCAAACTCGGGGATCCCATTATTTTGGTGATATTGAGGAGTGCTCGCTAAGCTGCACACAGTCTGATTTTCTAATGTATATTTGTACTCTACATTGACCACAAACTCAGCTTCCATTTTAAATTGTAATCATGATGTAAATCTATTTCCTTCCATGGCTTATTGGCTCCCATCATTCATTCCATACTCCATTATTTTAAAGAAGATTGCCTCTTTGTATTTGATGATGGGACCTCACAAGCCTATTTCTCCACCAGACTCAACAAAGGAATGTGAAGTTAGCCTGCAAAGATCAAATGATTTTAGCAGTTTCTTTCTTTAACTACAAACACTGCCGGTTGAACAACTGACAAAGTCTTTTCTTTAATTGGTTTCTCTGTTTTGAATGCCTTTTGCAATGGTGTTAAAATTAACCAATGGACTTTGAACAGTGCATGGCGATGTTGTGCCTCATGGATTCAAACTTTGCATTGCAGTAATAATCAACGTTCTGTTTAGAACTAAATGGCTGCTGCTAAGACAAACTTTTATTGACAAATTTATGAGAAACAACTATGTAAGAACTTTTTTCTTTGTCTTATCTAACCAGACAACCATCTTCCACCATGATGTCCTTGACATCATCTGCTTTATCAGCTGTTGAGGTGACCTTAATAAGAGAAGTTGCACTTCTCATTTTCAGACAACAATCTTGATATATTACCAGGGATTTGATTTTGTTTAAATGTTTTTCCACCTAAAATAAAAGGACTTGGTCACCTACTGTAACCTGAGATTCTGTTTTCATGTTGTGCACACACCACTTCCACGATAATTTACGTTGTGGTCACTTATTCTTATTCATGTCATCAAGAAAAGCAAACAGAGCATCTGTAAGAATGCACAATGCACAACAGAGATAAACACAGCTATGTTGTTCAGCTGAAAAAACAAGAAGTCTTCCACTAATCTTGTGCTGCATGGCCGTATACCTTTATCACTGTCAAAACATATTTTCAAAAATGAACTTTTTTCCCCCTTACAAATGCCACTTTTTCCCAAACAGCGGGTGACTTTTGTGAGCTGTCAGAGCTTTTCAGCTGGAGGAACTGTGACAAATGAAGTTCCTTAATGATTTATATAATGCATTTTTGCCACGCTGAACTGCTCTGAACATAAATTATACTTGATAGTCAGATCAGCTGTGAGGACCTCACAGTACAATAATGCAGCTGTTGCGTCTTGTGTTGCTGGACCGTGTCAAGTATGATGCAGGGAAAGTTAGAACACTTGTGTTCTACAGCAACATACTATGACAATTTCAATGGACTTCTCATGACTTTTACAGTATAAAACTAAAGCCGATATTAACTTCAACCAGTGTTTCACAAGCCTGGTCTGGAGGGCTCAATGTCCTGCTGTCATTAGCTAAGCCATAGTTTTAATTCAGTCCAATTTGATTCAGTTCAATTCCGTTTAATTCAATTCAAATCAATAACTTCACTTAAATGGTACTTTAGGTACATTAATGTAGCACAAAAATAAACACAATCACTGAAAACGTAACAATTAATTTGCCCAAAAACATAAAAGCAAAGAATAAACACACGATTGCCATGTATTGAATCAGTAATTTCATTTTCTGAATATATAAATATACAAAACTGGAAACAAAAACAAAAAAACAAAACAAAAAACCTCACTGGTTCTTGTAATCAGACACATAACTCCGGCTTGCCAGTTCTTCTACATCTCATTAAATAGGAAAATTTGCCGTTTAACTATTCCTTGGTTTCTCTGGAGAAAGTTGAAGATGAAACATAGACATTTAACACAGCATTACCACCCCACCATCAAAGCGTGAGATTTCATATAAGGGTCACATTTTGGCTGTGGTGCAATTAGTTGTCTTAGAGGCTGAAAGTATCACCCAGCAGCTGGTTAATATGAAGACCTCCATGAAAAAAACAACAAAAAAAAAGACATTTGGCCGTTTGCTGATGTAAATCATAAAATGCTAATAATAAAACAGCACCCTATTGCCACTGTTGCTCCTCATCAGTCTGGGAAGGATAATAGGGCATTTTTCCAACAATTTGAAAGCCATCATTCTGTAAAGAGAAATAAATATAAGAAATGTAGGAAAACATTTAAAACAGTTGCCGGGCATGGATGTTCCAGTAAATTCACCCCAAAGGTCAGAGCATGAAGTTTTCAGAGAAACTACAAATAATTCAAGAGCTTCATCCGGGGCCTGGTCAAAGGTTAAAGTTCATGACAGAGCAATGAGATAGGTTTAATAAACATGACTTGTGTGAAAATGTTGAAGAGGAAAGTTCTTTCTCTCCAAAAACAATACGTTAGTATAACTTAGGTTTCATCTGAATGAACTACAAAAATTCAATCTAGTTTAATTACACAGCAACAATTCACAAGAACTAAACACATTTTACAAGACAATCAGATCCAATTCATGTGCCAAACATTTAACTAGATCAATCCAACAAAAAAAAAAAAGTTCAATTTGAATTTGAACTTAATGCATTTAACAGATGAAACCAAAGCAAAAACATTGGCCATACTATGTCCACCAGCATGCTCAGGTAAAAAAAAAAAAAAGAAAAAAAGTCAAAAACATCCTGTCAGCACAAATACAGGTTATCAAAAGCATGGTTGATGAAGGATGACCATTTGAACTTGTATTGGATCCTCAGCACCTGAACTTCAGTAACTGAGTCGAGTATGGACTCCTCTGTATAGTAAAGTATTTTAGAGTCAATTGTAAAACCACTGAGAGCTGTAGAGCAAGTTAAATTATGAAAGCAATAAAGTAGAAGAGAAAAGTGGGCCACAGTTTTCATATTGTTGTGGAGGAGAGAGATGAAGTCACACAGAAATGGTCAGTGAGGATTATTGGCATTAAAGTTGATTCTATTAGCTACTGAAACATGGTGCGCTTAATTTCTCCTATGAAAATAGCGAGACACATTAAGTTAGCAAATAATTTGAAAATTATGGAATACGTTTGGTCACTGCTAAAAGATCTGTGCACTACTGGAGATCGTATGTAGCAAAAGTAATGAAAAAACAGCCGAGAAATCAACAAGGCTCAGAAGAAGGGGACTGAATTAATGTAATAAACTAAAATGAAAACTTTTGGATTTCAGAAAATCCTTTAATCTTTCTATTTGACTAACTCAACACGCTCAGATTTTTAAACCCCATTTCTTCACTGCTGGCATTTTTCAGGCCGTCATTCTTCGCCTCGGCCGTTAACAAGAGCGAATTCAGGCGTTTACTCCAGCATGCAGTCAGCTGTCGGCTTTGACACAGAGTCTCCACGATCTTGTCAAGAGCCACACGTATGACGCGTCGCATCGAATGCACGCGGACGCACCGACTCATTCACGTGCGCACGCACGTGTCACACAGAGAAGGATCCGGGTTGTAAAGCTGGCGGGTGCCATCGGTGGGATAGATTGGTTCGCCATCAAGCCTTGTCACTGCTGTCATCTTAATTTTGGGCTTTGGAAAATCCACAAATTAAACTCGTGTCGCCGTACACCGTACACGGGTACCCTTTTTCTGTTCCACGCTCATCAGAATGGAAAATGAAACAAATCTCAAACATGTTTTTTTTTTTTTTTTTTTTTACAGTTTCTCCATTCCTTCTCGAGGCTCTTTAGGGAAAACGATTTACGAGACAAAAAAAAAAAAATGTAGCCATTATCTCACTTTTACAAATGCTTCCCACTTATTTAATCAAGCATTCCGCTGTGAGATACATCCCTTGCTTCCTACTCGATCTAATGCCCACGAGGGGCCGTAGGCCTGGTAAGCCTCTTATTTAAATTGCCATCTTATCAGACAAAATATCGCCCAGACATGATTTAAAAAGAAGAGCAAGCGGTAATAAGTCTGGGTCAAGTGAAGTGTCTTTAAATTAGGCCCACCAGCATACAGCAAAGTCTTTTCTTTTCTGTTTCACCAATGTTTTCGGGATTCCCTAATGTAGGCGGCAGCCGTCAGAAACACTCCTCTGTAACACGTTACGTTTACAGGCCCCACTGTGGAAAATGTGAAATGAATTAATGTGATTTAAACAAAAAAAGGTTTAATTACATTTTACTTGGGGCAGATTGAGTGGAGGAATGTCTGCTCAAAGTTGGTAAAAAATAAAAAATTTGTATATGTGTCACAAATTTTTAATCCAATTGAATTTCACAGTAAACACAAGGATCGGCTTTATCAAAACTCCTTTAACACATCTGTGCTTCATGCCCCCCAATGATGCCGAAGATTCATATCTAATCACATCTATTCACCTTTATTCTGTTTACTTTGAAACTGCTGCATGAGGATTTTGTGCATTTCATCTATCTGTCAGTCTGTCCCTTACCAACACATTCAACCCGCTCAACCCCTCTCAATGCCTTCTGATTTGGGATATGCTCTAATCTCAAATCACTATCTTCAAAAGGCCATATGCCATGCTTCTCTTTTGGGCCTGCCTACGATTGCCTCCCGGTAAGCACTTTCCAGGGATCTCTGTGGGGATTGCTCTGTTTGA
Source organism: Poecilia formosa (assembly GCF_000485575.1). Classification (NCBI taxonomy): domain Eukaryota; kingdom Metazoa; phylum Chordata; class Actinopteri; order Cyprinodontiformes; family Poeciliidae; genus Poecilia; species Poecilia formosa. The sequence goes on from NW_006799946.1 coordinate 1,913,298, forward strand.
TCTGCCTTACCTGAACGACAATGGAGATGCAGGGAAGGATTCCCTCCCCACTCTCCCCCCTCTTCTTGCTCTCTGATCTCTTCCACATGCCGGCAGCACTCGCTTTCTCCAGTGGGCCTGGATGACGCCTTCCGAGAAATACAACCCTTTTTTATTGCTGCTCAATTCCGGCCTTTCAATTCCAATAGTTCAGTGAACCTAATCCAATTGGAACTTTGAGATGTCGGCGGGTACAGCAAAACACATCGAGGGATTCTCGCAGGTTCGGCACTGTGGTCTTGAGAGAACCTACGTCATGATGAAACACCGGAGTCATGGTTGGTTTTCTTCAGCAGCTCTAGAAGTTTGTTCTGCTTTTAATTGACTGATCAAAACCTTTACTGCTTTGCCCACTTTCATACTATATACACTTATGCACAAGACGTCTAAGAGCTTTTAGATTTGTGTTGATTCATTTGAACAATTAATTTAAGCTGAACAAATACATAAAGGAGATGAATTGTTGCAAACTCAAAAAACTTTTCTTTTGGCATTGGTTTGCATGGAACTGCATGTTACTGCGATCAAAGAACAGCTTACCAATTATTTAATGGGCTATGTCGTGTAATTTTATCATAATATAGCACACAACAACAACAACAACATTTAATCATATATTTTTTAAGGTATTGCTTGAAAATTGCCTTATAGAAACATTAACAATCCCAACAATACTTTTAGTTTTTGGGCCTTGTAAACATGTGGAGTTAATTGTTGTTATGACAAATCAACTATAGAACAATTGTCCATTCATAGTTTTAAGAGGTAAAAGGTTTTATTTTCAATTTGATTCTGTAGTTACAGACAAGAGTCTAATAGAGTGATTCTGCATAGTTCGAAGCAGGATGTCAGCGTTTCAAAAAGCAATCCAGATTAGATTAAGAGGGATTCGGTGTTAATGCATCTTTGATACACTGATAAAAGAGGCTTATTGAGTTTTAAAAAGAAACTCAAGGCCTTATGCTTAAATAGCTGAGCCTCTTATCAACCTCCAGTTTATTTATCTCTTTAAGTCGGATGATGGAGGTGTTAGGATCAGTTATTGACTAACAAAGCTTCTTAACTCTATTATTAATTTCATCTTTATACAATTGTTTTTTTTTTGTGTGTGTGTGTGTGTGTGTGGGTGAATGCAAAGCAAGCCAGACAGTAAAATCCAGAGGTATTAAATGTAATTGGTTTATTACATTATGCCTGATTTATCAGGCATAATGTAATAAAGATGTAAAACAGTAAGTGTACTCTGAACAAACAACTAGCTGTACAAAACTAGAATTTGTATAGTGTAAAGATATTATAACCCTTACTGGGTATGTTGGATTTCAAAATAATAATAATAATAATAATAATAATAATAATAATAATAATAATAATAATAATAATCATAATAATATAATTCGGTGTAAGGGTGTAAAGCAGTTCTTTGGGAGAATTGTCACAATTGTTCTCCGCATAAAACGACGGTAAAGTTTCTTGTAAAATAATCTCCAGTTACAGCTTCGGTTGATTGACTGCAGACAAGAGAGATGCTTAATAATACCAGGGATGAGTTCAAGTTCTTCATGTAAAAAAAACAGCATTGTTGTTGAACAAAAGATCTCCACGAAAGTTGACGCCACCACTTCAGTACGAATACACTCATCCGAGCTTCGTTTGTGCAGAAAATGCTCCGTACGTCACTCTTTTCACCACTTAGCACGGCTTTAAAATCTTGTAAAACTCCTCCGCCAGCCTTCTGCATGGAAAGAGGTTATTTCCCACAATTAACCTGTCTCCTTCAGCAGCAGCACTTCAAACAGACTATGATGAAACACAGCTCAGAGGGTGAAGTTCACAATCCTCCTTCAAAAGTTATGTCCTCTTTGACACAAATTTTTCCACGAGAATAACATCCAACTTGTTCACGATGTTTAAAAGTGTACATATTGACTTATTAAAGTGGTCCTTGATCCTGAGGCAGTGAGGCATGGAGCTTTATGTTAGGAGATTACAACAAGAACTAGGACTTCATATCTCTGATGAGACCTGGAGGGGCTCAACGGTTATCTGGCCTATTCTCATTTAAGTGGAAGATGAAAGTGGGGGCTTGTCTTCGGTCATGCATCCCTTAGAGAAATCCTGCAGTGTGATGTTTAATAAAGCCTTAGAGTCTGGAGGGAATCGCTCTGGTGCTATCTCTTATGGCCCAAAATTAGTCATTTTTGTTCAGAGAGCTGTTCACGCTGGCAACAGTTTCAGCTCATGTCCTTAAATGTTTCCTCAAAACCAAATTTATTCCAATCCCCAACTCCAACAAGAACACTTCATACTCGTGGAACCTGTTAACACTTCTCAAGCCCTTTGAACATAGTTAACAGCTATGGTATGCTGTTTTTTTTCTGCATATTTCCACTTTCCATATAAAAAGGGAGAAACAATAAATTAAACTCCTGTTTATTTCGTTAGTGTGCTCTGGTACAAAGAAATGGACTATCCTTATTCATCATTGCCGTTTTATTTTATTAGTGGCAGGGAGACAAGATACCAGCCAATACCCCAATGTTATTAAAAAGGAGAAAAAAAAAAGAAAGGAAAAAAGGAACTGCAGTAAAAATGCAACTTGATTTTTTGTGGAAAAATCTTTATTGTTTCTTGAAAATAAACTTTGGATGTAGATAAGAGCTACCTGTGTTAGGGCAAGCAAACAACTTGGCTCTTTTAAGTTTTAAGTAAATGAGCCAAATTACAAAAGAAAGAGTGGTAAAATGTTTATATCTTATAATGTAGAAAAAGATATGATTTTTAATTTTATTTTTTTATTGTTTTGCTTGAACTTGGTGCGTTGTTTTCCTCTTCAATTCGCTCTGCTTTGGTCTTGAAGTCGGCTTGGAAATAACAGGAAGGAGTGGATTACTACTGCAATAAGAAACATGTCAAAAATAATTTGCATGTGGTCCTTCTGATAGCAGGAAGCACACACAAAGTGTAAGACACTGAACAGAGCTTCATCAGCAGGCTGAGTTTGTTTATATTATTCTGCTGCCAAATTAAGGCTGGAAATATTTATCATACTTAATACTTTTTGTTTTTTACAGTTTTACTTTAAATTAAATTAAAACCCTAAAATATTGAAACTGCAAGATAACAATCCAGTCCAAGCTTAATTTGCTTCCCTCACTTTAAATCTCTTGTAAAAACCATCAATATGTAAGGCCATATTTTGAAGAATGAAATTCAAATTTTTCTTTCTAATTTTTGGAGCTTCTTAAATCTGTCCATTAAAGCCCAATGAACTGCAACCAGCCCAACTTGTTAATTGCATCTCTAAATAGTTGGCAGTTAAAAGTTTTCTATAGAAAATGAAAACTTAATGATTCATGATCTGCAGTTTAGGAACTCAATGAGAGTTCACACATTTACTTAAGCTTCATTGACCCTTTGCTTCAGTATCTTTGTCTGAACTACTTTGCATTTATCAAGCAATCAGCACTGACCAGCTCTAAGTGTGGAAACCCATAAAGCATTAAAACTCACTTGTTCTATCTTTTTCATTTGAAAAGGTATTATATAATTTTTTGAAAGTATATAGGTTAAAGTTAAAGCTTCACTCCCTCCCTTACATCTGGTGCAGGTATAACAAAAAACCTTTTTGCTGCACTGCATAGCTCAGAAATGATCAAACAGTGCAAGGGTTTTTAGAAGGCAGACATTTGAGGAATAACTGGAAATATTGGGGGGGGAAAAAATAAATACAAAATAATCATAAGCTGAAGGTGTTTTTTTTTTCTTTCTCCACAGAATTAAACCATATTTTAAAGAGAGACAACTCAGGGGCCCTTAGAAATCAAATATCTTTTGACTGCCCCCTTAATGACATGTTGGTTCTACTAGACCTGTAAAGGTGTGCAGTGGTATCTGATGCCAAGATATTAGGAGCTACTCTGGTAAGTCCTGTAAGTTGCAAACTTGAGTTTCTGTGGATCAAACTTCTTTTTTCACCTCATCACACATTTGAGCTACTAATTTCAGTATGAGGACCTCAATCCACCTCAACTCCTTAAACTCTTTCTTTGTTCTGCTCCTAAGACCTTTCCTGGACCACTTTGACATCGTGGCAAAATGCATTATCCTTCTGAAAGAGCCCACAACCACCAGGGAATGTGGTTTGGTTTCCATGAAAGGGATTACATAGTTACGATGCTTGGAAATTGGTAATAGGTGTCACACTGGCTTAGATATACATAGCATGACCCAAGGTTTCTTAGCAGAACTTTGCCCAGAGCCTCACATTGCCTCTGTCACACGTTATTCTGGTTTGTGGTGTTCTTCAGGTAAATGATGTACACACACACACACACACACACACACACACACACACACACACACACACACACACACACACACACGCACACACGCACACAGTACATCCATGAGTAGTAAAAAAAAAAAAAAAAACATGACCAGGCCGACTTCCTCCATGGTTCAATTCGGATTCTGTATATACCCATTTTATAAAATTTTCAGGAGTGAACAGGGGCTCAGCATGAGCAAACTCAGTGGTGTTTGCACTTATATTCTGAAATCTTCCCATAAGTACCAGCATTTCTGCAAGAACGTGTTGATAATGATGTGTCAAAACGTGAAGAAATTTGCAATATTCATTACCGTAATTTATAAAGATTAAATGGTGGGCGACACGTCTGAAAAGAGCAATAACCACATACACAGATGTTGTGCGTCTCCTTTACTTCAAACATCAAATCCAAAAAGAGTTGCGAGTGCTTAATTAAGACCTTTGATCATAAACGCAGTAAAACCTTCTAACATAAGTGGTTCATCGGTAAATAGACAGACTTTGCCCAGGGACACAGGCAGCGGTGTAATCCTTTTAAATGCATTTAATTAGTGTATTTTAATATTGCACTTAAATGGAAGTTGTGTCCTGAAAATCATCATGAGAAAAATTGGGTCTGAATGTCAATTTCATTTACTCCTGTTATAATTGAAAGTAAACAGAAAATATGAAATTTAGATTAGTTTGGACAGACAGCTGACTGAAACAAAAAAACAAACAAAAAAAGAAAGAAACATGTCTCGCTAACAGGAGTGAAAAAAGCTCTAGTTGGGAGCTTTTACTGCAGAACTGTTAATTAGAAGCAGGTCTCTGTTTTACACCGAGTGTGCACTCAGTACATAACACTGGGCATGAAAACCTAACTGAAAATGTGATAATGACCAGTAATTTGCATAAGGAACAACACCGGAAGGTTAAAGTGGTGCTGACAGGGGAAACAGTTTTGCTGAAGTGCTTACACTGCAGTAAATGTTATACAGTTCAAAGTGGAAAGTGGAAAAGGAAAAAACGAACAATCCTGGCCACATATTTTTGAGACGTACTCTTTACTGCTTCGGTTTTTGCGTTGGAAGTTTGCATTGACTTACTGTTTGCAAATCATTTTTACATGACAGAAACCTATTTTGCAATGTTTTTTACCATGCCACAGAAATAGATGTTAGCAAATGTTTAAGTGGAGCAGAAGACAGATAAGTGCAGAAGCCTTCTTATAGGCGGCTGACCAGCAGCACCAAACAATGAATGTGGAAGGGGTGGCACCGTTTCCAGTCTCCAGAGCACTTTGGCACCTTTGAAAAAAAGACTTTCAACTCTTAGAGAGGTATGAGTGAAAGTTTTATACATTTTGAAACTGTAACTTTTAAAAACCTTGCTACACCGTGGTACAGCTGATGGGGCCCAACCACGAGTAGAAATTATGTCAAAGTCAAAACTTATTCACAGCTCAGACTTTAGAAATATTATAATTTATCCTGTAAGCTAAATATCAGCTGCAAAATGTATCCTGGGACAAAAAGCAACTGTCTTTAGTTGCTGCAAATATGATAATACCTTGTAATCCACATATATAAATTATCTGAAAACCCACTTGGCTAATATTTGATTGTTTCTTGCCTGAACAAGTATTTCCTGTTTGGTCTCACTGAGTTACAGTAGTTGCACATATATTTAAGAGCTTAAATGATAGAACATAAAGTCTCAATTTGTCTGACTCCCAAATTTAAAACCATGTGTTCAGTCAAACACCCAAGGAAAGGGTTTTTTTGCTCGCAGTTTCAGCAGACAGACAACATGAAAGCAGCCATGATATTTCAGGATGGTAATTATTCCCTGGGTTTGAAACTGCAGTTCTAATGGTGGCTGAAGTTTCACTTGGCTACACTTTCAATTAATTGCGGAAATGCATGTGCTGAGACGCAACTCGGTCTTACTGAAACGAAGATCTTTGCCTAAAAGAATATGAGGAAATGCATAGCTGACGCTTTTCTGAAAATTACGGAATTTCCCAGCATGCATCTAATTTGTCTTTGGAAGCACACGTTTGGAGCTTCTCTAATTGCCCCGCCTTGATCGCTTTGCAAAGTGACAAGATCATAAAGCTTATGACTTATGACTTGAATTCAGTTGCATTTTGCACCACAGTGGAAATTTGGTGGTTATGTGTTGTGTTCCTATACTCACACAAGATATAATATTATGCAAATATTAAATAAAAAAACAAAACAAAACAAAAAATAACAAGAAGGGTGAAAAGCTCTGGTGCAAGTTATGAGAAGGTCGTGACTGAGGGCACGCAGGAGATTGGATAAGTTCGAGGCAGCGAAAATAAACTCAACAGATCATATCGCCTGTGCATTGTCTTGTCTTCCATTGTGATAGGGCACAATCACGTTGGGGATAAACACAGTGTGAATTTTTAAGAGGTGCCTCTCCTTATTTTTATTCCATCTTATTTCACCTCAACTCAAAATGACCTTCTCTAATCTTCGGAGGTGAATATTGCCATTTTCCCAAAAACTTGAATATGAAAGAAGAATGTGAGACCCACTGGGGGAGTTGAAACACAGGTGTTTAATATTACAGTATGTGCATTCTATTAGCATCTGGCAGTTTGAAGGATGTCGACGAAAAATATTTAAGCAGCACCGGTCTCTGCACCTCGTTCTGAATAGCAAAGGCAACTTGGGTCGGGAACAGATTGTACACATAAGAAAAATGGACATAACACATCCGTATGAGTGTGAAACCAATCGATGAATATTTCACACAAACACCCGAGAACATTATTAGCAGAGATCAGACTTTTCTTTTGCTAGTTTTCAAAAGAAGTGACGAAAAAAAATTGACCCAAAAAGGCCCAGCAAATATAAGGAGAGAGAATGTATTATGCATGAGTCCGACGTCTTAAATTTTTATGCAAAAGTAGTTTTTTTTTTTTGTTTTTTTTTGTTTTATAAGTACATTCAGCAGAATTTCAGCAACTGATGAACAGCTCAGTTGTCTAACACAGGAAGGCTGTTGTTTCTCTGTTGAAACTTGAAGTCAGAGGAAGGTGCAACAAAAGAAAAATGTGCAGAAATGGCATAGACCCTCACTCAGAAATATGCCAATGCACAACCACTGTATATATAAATAATCTAGAAATGAACAGATGTTTCCTCATCATTTGCTAGAATTCCTGTATATATTGTATAATTTAAGCCAAACAGTTTTGGATATCCTTACACAAGCTGGAATTTTGGTTCTTTCCTTCTGAGAAAATTGGTTTAACTAAGTTAGGTTTATGAGTTGCCTGGCTTGCACACATTTTTTATTAATTTATTAATTTTTTTAGCTTTGCTTTAGGATGGAGTTTTCAGGCTTTGCAAGCTGTCCTCCAAATGCAACAACGGTCATATTGTTAAGACTTCAATGTTAGTTTCATCAGACCACAGAGCATGCATTCAGCTTGCCAGTAATACAGGAGATGTCTCTAAGTATGAATGCTGATGTTTGTCATTGAGTGCATTTGAAATCTGCAATCGGGGATTTTATGTTGCATTTGGAGTAATGGGTTCCTGCTCTAACCTTGGGCCATTTTAACCAATGTTTTTTTTTTTTTTTTTTACCAGCTTCAGCCAGCATCTTCACAAGATCTTTGGATTTTGTTCTGAGACTCGTATGCAGATTTCACATTGTAGTTTAGTTTTTAAACAGATTCAGCAAAGATGGCACCTTTAGACATTTAGGACTTTGTTCCCCCAAGAATTAACCAAACCTGTGGAGGTCCATCCTTCCCATCCTTGACTGATTTATTTATATTTTCCTTAATAGAGTCATCATCTGGGCTTCACCAAATTATTAACATTGTTGTTGCTAAGAATCTTTTCTTAATTTCGGTCATCGAGAGCAATTGCATGAAAAACTTGTCTAGCAGCGTTCTTAAGTAAGCAACGCTGAGGGAAACAAAAAGAACAAAGGTTTTTATGAGATAAAAAGTGGCACTAGCAGCAGAAAGAAAGAAGTTACTTGTACTCAATTGTTGAATGAGAAAAAAAAATCAATATGATGGATATGTAATGATTACATGACAGCTTCACTGAATAAATAACATCTCCATATATCTATTAGAACATACGGTTTGGTGAAAAAAAAAATAGTCTGAAACAAAACTCATATGAGACTACTGACTGTGCTCATTAGGGTGGGTATTGATCTTTTCTTTGACTTTCAGTTCAAGCGCTAACCCGCTTCGCACTTTCTGAACACATCTTGTTAGAGTAGTTTCAGAAATGAGGCTCCTGCGCAGGCTGCTCCCATTTTCATCTCTGCCTAGAGCAATATACAGAATATGTACTTTGGTCTCTTGCATAGGCATTTTTGTTTTCATCTTCCAGAACACATATTTTTGTTGACATTGTTGTTCTGAGCAATGAAATCGCACTGTTCTTCTTAGCTTACCATTGTAAATATTTGTCTTAGTGCAAAAACAGTGTCTTTGAAAAGACGCGCAGGGCTTACGAGAAAGCGCTGTGTTTGACAAGTGCAGTAAAATAAATAAATAAATAAATTGTAATCTGAAAATCTGCAAATAAAACATACTTTATTCTGTCACTGGTATGTATCTGAATTATATAGTTCAAAGTTTGAAACAGCAAAACAGGTAGAGGTATTTCTTCTTGTGACATTTATTGGTTTCATTTTTACTGCATTTGTTGCAGCACAGTAGTAGTGAGAAAAAAACACACACACACACACACACACTGTAAATGGATGTTGGAAAAACAAGAACTGGAGGACTGAGAATCAATATTTAATGAAGATGCATATTTTGGCAAAAACTGATTTCACTGGGTTGTTTCATTTATAGCCAAATTGTTTGTACCCCAGACAGAATTAGGTTTTTAAAAAAGCGTTTAATTTTACCAACATGTTTCTCCTTGTTGCCTCCACGACATTCTGTCAGCTGTTCTTGCTGCTTTCTCATTAGAAATTCAAATTCTTGCTGGCATTTCTCTTTAAAAAAAAACAAACTGAACTTTATCTCTGATGATGCTGAGCTGATGTCTTATTGTCAGTGCACATCACGTAGAGCTGGAATGTTACCAACACAGGGTGTGTGTGTGTGTGTGTGTGGGGTGAGGTGGGGGGGCTGGTGCCCGTCTCCAGCTGTCGCTTGTCGACAGGCAGTGTAACCTCTGTACAGGCCCTCACAGGTCTACACAGCGACACATGGGAGAAACAATACTTATACCTAAGGGCAGTTTTCAGCGACTAATTATTCCACCAGGCATGTTTTGGATGGGAGCAAATTGGACCACATGGAGAGAACATATGAATCCCCAAGGAAAAAGGCAAACTCCTTAACGAAAATCTCCAGACCTGAATTTAACTCAGGATCTTCTCATTCCATTACAAAACGCTAATATAGAACAATTGGCAATTTTGTATTTTCCCGTCTTATCTCTGACTTATTCTGAAATGCATTCGATCTGAAAGTGTTTAAAGGGATCCAAAAGTTTTGCAACACTCTATAGTTATGCCCCCCAATTATTTGCCAGTCTTCCTCCTTTCACTTTTTGTAAGCTGTTTCAACTCCCATCTCTTCTTAAGCTAGCCAGCGAGGGGATCAAGGTAGACATTCTAGTAAGAAGTAGTAGACACTAATTAAAATGACAGTTTGACTCCGTATCGGGTTGATGTCTTTGAGCGAAGCTCTGAAGAGGGAGACCTCTTTTTCACACAGTGGAAATATAATTTCATGGCTTGTTAGATACTAAACTCGAGGAGTAAACAGAGAGGTGTTAGAGCTCATGTCTAATGGGGGCAGAGTCTGACCACAGCACCACTCCTGCAGTGGCCTTTCCAGTCCTTGAACACGAGTCCTCCCTGGCTTGATGGCTTTCTGCCTGAGCTTTAAGAGTGTAAACACACAGAGGAGAGAGAAGTTTTTCTGACAGACACTTGGAAAAAAAAATAAATAAAATTCTCATGTTAGACCTATGGGGGTTTGATTTCTACAAACCATTATTAATATATACTACAGCACTATTTCTGAAGAAAATATACTCATATATAATATATAAAATATATATATGTAAATTTCAATTTGAGTATTTTAATCTTTCACTAAAATAATTGTAGCTCTCTAGCTGGCATTTTTTAATAGAATAAACCCATCATTCGATGTGTTTTTTTTTTTATCATTAACAAAACGCTTATTTTTACTGCACTACTATCAACACTGCTGCAGCACATGCCACTCTTTGTCTGGTTCGACTTATTAAACCAGAGATATGGGGTGATGCATACTCGCCGGATTTACAGATATTGGTTCAACCTGAAGATCTGCTGCCCTTGTAAAAAATTCAGCGAGTCTGTGGAAATGGAATGTGAGCTAAGAACAAATTCAGAGCCAATAATGAGTCTCTGAAGACATCAAAAGTGAGAGAAAACACAGAAAAGCCCATGAAAAATGTATCAGAGTTTCATCATGCAGGCTTTCCATCAAAATGGGAAAATTAATCATCAAGAAGTTTATGTCTGTTATGTTGGACTATGTTGCCAAGCGGAGAGAAAGAACTTAATAATTTACGCTGTCAAGCTTTGTTGAAGCTTTCACTTATTCTCTTAGGAAAGGCCCACATGCATTCCATATGAGAGCCTCGGCAAACCAACGTAAATATCTGTTTGAGCAAAAATACACGACGAGTAAAATCAGATGTGAATCGCCATCTTTTACCTCTAATGGGAAAATATTAGATATTATTCAGTTTTTATAGAAAAACCAAAAAAGATTGACGTTCGTTAAGCTAAAAAATGAAGAGAAAAAAAAATACTTATGTGTAGAGCCTTAGTCCTTCAACTGTACTACAGAGAGAATGAAGTAGGACAGATTTGGTCTTTGAAATGCCAATAACACTGCATGAGAATTCACACAGATAGACACCGCCATAAAATCAGTTTTATTTTGGTCATATGTCACTGTTGTTTATGTACCCTTAATCAATTCTACAACAATATTGCTTACTTTTTATATATATATATATGCCAGAAGTAATTACTTGGGAAGTAGAATCATTGGTGTTCAGTTTGTTGTGGTATGCAGTTTTGTTTCTGATGGAATTAAAAAAATAGTGCATTGTATAAAAAAAAAATAAGTAGATGTTTAGGTAGTAACAAGCAGACATTTTTTTAAGTGCAGAAGTTCCTCCTGCAACAACAACAAGAACAACAACAACAAAAAATGTCTAAAAATGCCGGTGATCTGTCCTGGATGTAGCCCTTCCTCTCACCCAATGGCCGCTGCAGGTAAACACAGCTCCCTGCAACCCTGCTAGGATAAGAGGTGGAGACAATTGACGGTGAAGTCAGTTTCTTTATTTTCCTTCAATTTTCTTTACTACTCCTTCTTAGTGGGGTTAAATCTTGAAAGGAATATATATTTTTCAATACAATCAGAGACGTTGTATCTTCCGGCTTCTATTTTCTTCCTAAGAATGAACTAACTGCAGCACCTGGTTTGGGTGATTTTCCTCATTTCAACCATGAACAGAAAGAAAATTGCCAGAGGCTGTTTTATTTGAGACTGGTTTCGTAAAGGCAATCGTGAATTCTGAGTCCATGTTTTTGCTTCAGTCTGTCATGGATTTAGTTTTCAGTTTGATTCGTTCTGATTTTTTGTGACTGAATGCATCTGTGAGCAGCTTGCCTGCTTAGCAGATATCATGTTAGTTCTTTCCCTGTTTCTTGGGAGGAACTTCATCCCAGTTTCACATCTGTGTTTCCTGCTCCTGTGTTTATCTTCAGCTAAGCTGCATTTTAGTCTTTTGTCAAGAATCTGCTGGATTTGCAGGCGAGATTTGGGCCCTTAACCGAGGATAAGACATCATATCTCTGAACTCAAAATGTGACAAAATCTTATTTTATTTTAAATCATTTTAAGATTTAACAGCCACTGAAGATGATCTTGTTATTTAGAGCAAAAAGCAGTGGATGCAAGAGGCTTTCCTGCTTTTGTCTCACAGCTCTCCATCCCTTGCTCTTCTCTTCCTGCCCTCCCTGCTGCAACCCTGGACACTCAGTCAACTAGGCCCCTGTGTGGGGAGAACTGGGAAAAATCAGGCAGTGCAAATGGAAACGCTGCCATTAACTGTGACCAGGCAATCCTCACAATAATCCAATGAGACAGCTGTTTAATTGCACTAACCTTAAGCCATTCTTCTTCTTCAATGACCAAGAAGCCTCATTAAAAGATGGAGGAAATTGATAGAGGGGAAGTTGTAATGGTTAGATGCTTCATATTTATTTGTGCTTTTTTTGTTGTACTTATTGGAAAAAAAAAGTCATCAATGAACATGATAAGAGACAGTTGTATTTGTAATTCACCTGTGGAAAAAAAAATAGAATGATTCCCACTTTCAGAGCTTATCAGATTGTTGGATATTTTAGAGCAAGAGACAAGGATCAACTCCATGCCCTGAAGAAAAACAGTGTACAGTGAAGAGGTTATAAAGAGCAAAAAAAAAAAGGTGGCTGGGTCAAAGCATCATCTCTTTGACCTTTTTTTCGACAGAATGGATGACCTACAGTTCACAGCTATTCATACAAAAAAGGAAAAGAAAATAGCAAATCATCATTCAGAATCCAATTTTCTTCCTTTTAGACATAGTGCTGCCTACAAGGTCAAATTGTTCCCATATACTAAAGGCTTGCGCAGGACAAATTGAATTGCTCTTGCTTGTCAGTATTAGGAAACCTTAAGGTTCAGCAAACTGATATCACCTTACTGCATTATTAACAATTTAAACTGTTGCTCACAGAGGAGCAAAAAAATTAAAAGACATCCAAACTCAAAAAAGCTGATCATGCATGCTCTAGTAATGCCGTGAGCAGATAAACTGTTTCAACCACACCGGCAGCCACCCTTAGCTCTTATGCATGTATTTTAAACAGAATAGTTTTACAGCATTGCCCTCAATTATTTAATGCTATGAAAAGGTATTTGAACCCTCACAATATTTTTTTCTTCAGTTTTTACCTTTTTGTCACAAGTACATGGCTTAGATTATCAGTCAAAATTAAATTTTAGACTAAAATAGCAAATAAAAAAAGCTTTTTTTTTTCTTCAGTCAAGAGGGAAAAAAAACTATATCAGCAAACTCCATGTGAAAAATTAATTATTATTCTTAAATCATTAATTAAATGTGATTTGAAAATGAATAATTTAGGTAAAAAGGTAAGCCAAGAAAAAATCCAAGAAACAACAAATCATGTTCTAGTCAATATGAAACATTCATAAAGCGATTCACACAGACATATATAACAGAAATTTGAACCAAACTTATGGAAGTAAATATGTGCCATCAGAATTTGAATAAAAAATACGTCTGAATTCAATATTTTTAAAAATTGAATTCAGATGCATTTTTTATTCAAATTCTGATGGCACATATTTACTTCCATACAAACTGTTCTATTTGTTCAAGCTACACATCCGTTAGTTAGCCGTAACGCACAGTGAGCAAAAACAGGAGCTTTCTTGAGCTTACCGAGACAGGAATAGTTTTCTTATTGCAGTTTTGCAAACTAAAAAGTGAGAGTTGCTACAGGGGTTACCTTGGCTTCTACTAATTGCGCCTGGCAGGTAATGAGAGTGGCTGGAGAGCATTTAGCAGGCTGGCTGTGGCTGTCTGAGAGGATTGCATGCGTAAGTCAGCAGTGAGTGCAGCTCTGTTGCAAGTCGGAGAGCAGTTTGTCGCACAAGAGTGTTGGGGAGGTGAGAACGGGAGCCAGAGCTGAGCAGGAACAAAAGGTTGGATCTGGGCAAGCCGGAGAGGTTGCAGACTCAGGAAGGCATTAAACCAGAAGCTCGGGGAGACAAGGAATTACTCTGGAGGTCAAGAACACAAGGACAGATTTAACTAAGGTTAGATGGCATTTCTACAAAGTAGCTGAATTGAACAATCTTTCACAAAGGAAAGAGAGCAGAGTTGGGGTTTATAAACGGCAGACTTAACCAATGCACGCCTTTTGCTTGTGCAAATCGCAGAGACAGCAACTGAGTTTTATTTTTCATTTTTTCCTCCAGATACGCACACACGCACACAAACACACAAACAAGATTTCCTGCTTGAATGCAAGGGTTCAAGCAGGGGACCTAGAACAAGAATGCACATGGGAAGAGAGACCAGAAGAAACTATAGGAATGTGAATAAAGCACAGCCAAGGCCACAGCAGAAAAATCACCTGAAGTGCACGACGTTACATTTGGTGGGTAGAGCAGTTCATTAGTTCTGTAAATACAGTCGCAATGGCCTTGTGCACATGCCCACATGTTTTTTTTTTTTAATACCAGATTTCTTTTTCCTTCAGAGGTCACGTTTTTAGCAAATTTCTGCAACTTAACTATTTGTCTCTAAACACTTTGCGTGCATGAGATGTCTAATTGACATCTAAATCTGCCTTCCTTTTTTTTAATTTTTTTTATTTGCGCAAAATATATATTTGGCAGGCGCTGATCTGTTTACAACTGCTGTCCCCCAAACAGGAGTCTCTCAAGCACATGTAATTTATTGCTAATTATATTGTGACAAGCAAAACATGTGTTTGGAAGTGAACGGCATCCTAGCTTTGACAAATGAGTACACTTCAGTGTTTTCGAAACCGAGTTGTGCAGCGAACTTTACCACTGACTCCGAATCAGCCCCAGACCCAGTGCTGTCTAATTAGCTAATTACTTCACTAATGCTGAAAAATGCAAAAGTGAAACTTGAACTGTAGACGTGACAGAAAAACTCGCCAAGAGCAGAAGTACGGCTAATATGAATTTTGTCCCCTTTCACGGCACGTCGCAGATCAAACCCCTTGTTTACTGGCTACACGGCACAGATGGTGTGGACGCGTGAGGGCCAGCGAGTGAAATAAATATCTGTTTCTCTTTTACAAATCAATGAAAATTAGTGGGATTTTCCGCTTCAGTGGAAAACGATGTAGATTTATTTTCCTCGTGCTAATTACCCAGGAGCCGTCCTCACTTGTCACTCCAAGTTGGCCATTTCATTAAACTCGCTGGCAAACTCAAGTTCATGCTATAGATATTATTCTTTAAAAATCTTAGGAGTTTCTTGATTAAGCAACTTTAAAAATCAGCTGCACTCCTAGTTTAGCTGCTTTGTTTTGCCAAGTGTTTTTCTTTTTTTTCTTTTTGCTAAATGCATAGTTTTCTCAAATGGCTGAATCACCTGCTCGGTTTGCAGCCAAGTCCTCCAGAGTCCTGCTAATGACCTCATTATTTGACTCGGGTGCATTAAAGCAGAAACGCATCTAAAAGCTGCAAGACACAGACCCTGGTGGCCTGGATTTGAAGACCCCTGATAAAAGGGATCAGCTACATAATACCTCACCACCGGTGCTTGATTTGTAAATCAAACGATACCAGAACACAAAAGGTTAGCTGGGGTCAACACCGACACTGGACGCACAAACACAACACAATGCCTAGGCGTTCAAATGTCAAAAATATTAAGTTGATTCATATTTCTTGATTACTCGCTCCACTGTGGCCAGGTGCTTGTTCTATCTTTTTTTTTTCCCTGCTCCGCACTTTGCTGCGTCGGACAACAAACGCTGCTCTAACTTTCTGGCCACACTTGGAAAAATGTGGTCACGCTATTCATCACTGCTGGTCTTGAGGTTGTGGCCCCAGAACGACAGCCTGATCAGCTCGGCACTCACCCACACACCGCTCGAGCCTGCTGCAGTACCTCCGCTGCCACTGAACTTCATGCTATTCAATTCTCTGTTTAATTGTACAATGAAAAGTCTGCTTGTACAAAAAAAAAAAAAAGTAAACTCAACTTTCCTTTTGACATTTTGATTGCTGTTATTTTGAAAAACTGCCACTGTTAGATTGATGCGTGATTCTCTACATAATGTGATCACCCATCAGCCATTTCTCTTTTCATCGTAATTTGTCAAAATTTTATTGATGACCCCCCCCCCCCCATCCCCCTCCATGCTTTAAAACTGATTGGCAATTTAATTGTACGGTGATGGAGATTCTTACTTGAAGGAACGGATCTTACGTGATATCAAGAAACTTTTGAGTGGCTGCTATGTTTAAAAATAATGTTTTGTGTAATTATTTGGAGATTGCATATCCAATAATAGGTTTTGTTGGTTCAAGTCAGTCAAATCTGTTCGTAACTTTATTAGCAGACCTGAGACCTAGAGGATCCAATCAAACGGTTACCGGAAGGCAAAACAGACTTCTGTTTCACAAATGTGAATTTGAAGTGTTGAGTGTCTGACACCTGGTAGTCAGTGGAAAATATGTGGGGCAGCATTTATCAAAGTTCAGAGCAAAACTCCTCCACCTTCCTCAAAGGGAACGTCACCGAGCGAAGATCTGCAATCCAAAAACAACATTTTATGTTCACCAAGCAAAAAGGATATTTAAAAAAAAAAAAACCAGTCTTGCCCATCAGCAGAGGAATAATGAAGTTCACATTCAGGTGAAACAAAACCGGCCGTCGCTGATGGCAAGAGTGGCCATGATCACAGTGGCAGAATTGTTATCCACTGAATTCAGCCATGAAGGGAGTTTATATCTACGAAGCTGTTGAGGGGTAATTTTTGAATAGGAAAAATGTTATCAGCTATGAAAGGACATCACTGGGATTTATTGCTCACTGCAGACCCGGTTGTGGAATTTCATCATGTCATAAAAGTTAATGTCATCAAGCAAAAGCAAAGAAATACTGGAGCTGTAAGTTTTTTCCTTTAAGAATATTCCCCAGAGTATGGTTATTTCCCCTTTCTCACTGAAGTAAGACGGCTGAGTGAAGGGAAAGATGCAAAGGTTTCTTTCTCTGCTCGGCGACATTAGGATTTTCATGGAAATGAAGGTGAGGATACAACGCTACAGAGTTATGCTGAGCAGCTGTTGAATGTAGCCATCCTGGGAGACGTGTATGAAAAAATTAACAGCGCGGATTTTCAGCACTTCCCTGCAGTTGGAAAGATGGTGGAAAGCCAGTCAGTCGGGAGAGGAGATGTCAAACAGATTATGGGACTTTAAGAAACTGGAACCCTGCGTGACATTTCTGGGTAATCCCTTCCTGGGTGTGGACAGTGAGTTGTCAGAAGTTTTCTGTGTTGATACTGTGGTAATGGAGGTCATGAACCTCCAAAATGATGTCCAGCTAAAGTCCCAGCCGCTATTCCCATTTTCTGGGGTTTGGTAGAGCTGGACAGTTCTAAACATTTTCACAAGGTTGCTCAGAAAATAACAGCTTTTTTTGGGGGGGGACATGTCTGTCTGAATCTGCCTTTTCCAACATAAATGTAATCAATCAAAGTGCAGCAACAGAGTGACGAATTGGCATTAAAATGATTTCTCCATGCATGCGGCCTGAATCCATGCAGTTCAGGTCTACAAATAAAAACTATTAAACATGTGAGAATTGCAAAATATATATGTATACATATATAGATTGAAGAACTAAAATCCTAAACTGTGTCAGTTGTGTGAAGGTTTTATAATGAACATTGGAGAAGATCAAACTTTTATATGTGAGTTGTCTGATTGAAATGGTTTATATTTTGTTCAAGCAGAAGATAATAGAGACTCCATGAAAACAGCATTTAACTCCAAGTACTCTCCATAGGCAAATGATGCTTTTCTATCTCCAGTGTTTTAAAGTAATTTCAGTTTTTTTTTTTTTTTTTTTTTTTTTTTTTATTCTCATAGAAGCTATAAATGTGATCCAGTGCTTCTGATCAGCTGTGATGCCTTCCTGGAGGGGACAGATCTACTGCAGCCAATAACTCCAAGCTCTCTCTCTCTCTCTGTAGTTGATATACCTTATACTGTCTTTCTGGGTTCAACCCTGTAGGTCTTTTATACAAAACAATTGAAGGAGCTTTTGCTGCAACTAATATGTACTCCCTTTTTCATCCCTATCCCCTTACTGCAGGTAATTACGGTGCAGCAGCGGTCAGTAAAAGGCGAGCAGACCACTCCAGGGAAAGCCGTATGATCCATTAGCTGAGCCCAGTGCTCGACGGCCCATTCCTCATCCCCATTTGTCTCTCCCTTAAAACCCGTCTGCTGGCCCAGGCCGCTCTGCTTCACACATCTCCTCCTTCCTCCGCTCCGTCAAATACACACATTTAAGCAAAGGTGGAAAAACGTGTTTCTTGATAATTCCTCTTTGCTGTTTTGCATTCCCAAATTGCAGACTGTTGGCTTTGCTACCTCAGACAATCACCTGCGAATAAAAGAAAAAAAAAAAGAAAAATCAACTTAACAGATTATATTAAAAGTAATATTTTTGGAATGTAACCACCAAATAACTCAACTGTGATGTAATCTCTTACCAAAATGTTTTATTTGATGTCTATGCCTTACGCTTGTGTTTGAAAATAAGTTCATCGGAGTTGAGAGAAGTTGATTTTGTTGGCGAAGAAAACATATTGCATCATTTGCAAACAGATATGTCTCATATTTTCTAATTTTCTGTTTGACCCCTCGGATATTTGTATTCTGCTGAATTGAAGGGGTTCAATATATAACCCAATAGAGTGGGCAGTGAACAGCAGACCTGTGTTTATTTCTGTAATTTAATCGTCTCAAGCAAACATCCACTTATCTTGAATCAAGGTTGCATGTATGGTGTCTTGATACACTGTATTGATTGCTTATGAAACCCAAAACTCTTATACTTTATCCCCATTTGTGGCTACTCTACACTGGATTAACATCAGACAGAATATCGACGGTCTTGTGAGGTCCCGAGGATGTCTCGTGGTGAATATTATGATGTCAGAGGGCTCACAGTTAAATCAGACTAAAGAAAAACAAGTAGTTTTTTTTTTAATCCAGTATTGTTCTTAAAGCGGGACTGGCCAAATTAGCTTTGTGCAAGAGCTACAACCTGATCACAACCCCACCTAAATAGACGGCTGTACTTCAGGTCATTTAGAATAGGCCTGTTGGTATTGCGAATTGAATCTGGTGGTCGTCAGAAGCAATACAATGTTTTCCGGCTGCTCTTGGTTCAACCAGAACGCTGCATCTGAAGCAGAAGATCCATGATCTCCATGTCAATAAATAAATGGTACACCCTCAGGCCTGCTGCATACACAAACGGTAGGCGTTGGGCTCCATGGTAGAGTAGGGAGTGGTCCGAGGAAAGGCGTGCTGGAGGGGTTTTTTTTTGTGTAGTTTGAAGGCAAGAATGTGTCTGCCACTAAACAGAACAAAATCCCTGGCATGGAAAGTGCTTACGGGGTTTTTTATAACATTATTTTAAAATAATCTGTGACACTCATGAAAATCCGTTGAAGCTTTTCATCCTCTTTGTACCTTTCTCGGATGATTCGGTAAAACAAAAAGAGATTCAGTTATGCTTACCACTCCTTCTGATGGCAGCCTCCAGGATATCCTCTCATGGCACAGCGCCACGAAAGAAATCGTTGTGTAGAAAAGCGCGTTGCGTGGCGCCCAGCACTCTGCATGGTCAGCACCTTCACCTGAAGCTAATGATACCATGTCCTTTTCCACAATAAGGCTGCCAGTCATGGCTCAGGGTCAGAACTCTCAAAAATAAAGAACCATTTGGAAACATCCTTGAGCTGACATAATGCACTCTCTGTGCATTGTTGAACTTGTTGAAATTGTTGAGGTAAATTGTTCCTTTACCCACATATGAACATTTGGAACATTTTATTCCTTTTCCATGCATGCACTGTCCCTGCTCTTTAAATTGAAGGTGAATCACTTCATTGCTAAATCGATGTCGCTCCTAAATGTTTCAGCTTTTTTTTTTTTTTTTTTTTTTATATCACTAACAACCCACTGTGGAGTGTTTTGTTATATTTATTTTCATTCCTTTATTTATTTATTTTTTGTCCATTTAAAAAGAAAAAATTGAAGTAAAACATTGTTAAATAAGAATCCGTATAACAGGTTGACCACACTGCTGAAGGGCATTATATTATTATTATTATTATTATTATTAATAATAATAATAATAATAATAATAATAATAATAATAAAACAACTGAAGCAAGGTTAACACTTTTAACATAACTTTTTTGCTTGCTGTTGGAAGCAATGGGACACAAAATGATCTAATGACCTTCTCTCACAGCTTACTTACTTACATCAGAGCAAAGATACGCCAGAAAGAAGCAAACACTGCAGGGCTGCAGCTCTTTTTTTTCTTTTTTTTTTGTCACATCAGGGAGTTAAGTCCTCTTGTCTTGTTTAATCAGGTGTGAAGTCTGCTCTGTCTTACAGTCTTTCTTGTAGGTAAAGAGCAACAGGATCACATCGCTTCCCTTCTAGATCTCACTTAACCTCTTTACTGTCGGCGAACAGAGGGGATCTGCTGCTAAGCTGCTGAAACTGGATTCAGATTATTTTCACATTTAAAACTGTCTTCTTCGGAAACCTCTACATGCGAAGGAAAGCGAGCGCTGCCGAACACGATATGACATACATATTTTCAAAGATTTAAAGAAAAGGCAATGTAAAAAAGTAAAATGAATAATTCCCCTCAGTACATCAAATATACATTCACTACAACGAATTGTCCATTAACTTTTTGCCTTTGAGAGCCATAGATTGGTTTAACATGCATCTGAGCAATAATTTGCATTCTATGTAGGAAATAATGGCCGTAGAGGATATATTCCTATATGCGAGACGGCATCTTTGTGAATTTATGTGTGGATGTGAGTGTTCCAAGATATGTGGCCACGGAAGATTTAATCTTTTCCTGCAGGTCTCACAGTTTCTCCGTTTCTTGTTTCACTTGCCAAACGCAGACCCTAATCTAAAAACATGACATGAGGATTAATATCTTGCCTTATGTGGAATATGCACAGCATTTTGTCAGCCAAATGAAAGAATATGTGAGAAGCTTTTTAATCATTAGGGGTGATGGAGGACAAAAAAAAATGCTTTTTTTTTCAGTTGCCCAGAGGACAGAAAGGTCCAACTTTGTGCTTACGGATGTTGTGTTATATTAGTCAACATTTTGCATGTCTCATCGACATATAATTATATTTTTAAGACACCAGCATTCAGGGTTGATAAATCTGTTAGTAGTTAGTAAAATTTGTGTTTGATTATTTCTTGATTGCGACAATGTTTCTCTGTGAGAAGTCCTTTACGTTGCTTGTGTGCTTCACTTTATATGGTGCCACGCTTGTAAAGAAAACACATTTGTTGGTTAAGCATCAGAGGTGAATATGAGGGTTGCACAACATTTGGTCCTGTTGGTGATTTAAAGCGCTTCATAAAGAACAGTGTATAGGAAAGTGGTTTGCTCCCATCAAAACTTCTAAACACTCTCTGCCCATTTCCAACAGCATACACGAGAGTAGATAGCACAATGCACAGCTGTTTTTTTTTTTTTTTCTCCAGCCAAAGCAATTCCACTCAAAGAAAATACATCTGCAAAAATTCAATCACTGAAGGTCAGTCTTGAAGAAGCTAATTGCCTCCTCACACAAACTGAATAAAAATACATCCAAAAGGTATTGATGGTGTCAGTTATATAATTTGATTTACTGACTTACCTCCATTCTCTGTAAGATCATAGCTCAACAGCAGCACAGACTGTGAAAGAATGACGCCTCCATGTTCAAATTAACCCAGCTGTATTCCTTTGCTCAAAAGCCGTTGAGTACATTGTGACAAGTTTGGCCAGCTATTTGAATTAACTTAAAATCAATTAAATTATTGTGATGTAATACTTCTGCTCCATCAAAAGTTAAATTGCACTTGATTAATAATAATAATAATATAAATTAAAAAAAAAACGCAAATTGAAAAGCGAGAAGCAATAATTTAATGAGCATTTAAACAAGGGTGCTGTGATGTAGGTCTGTTTGACACTGGCACAGGTAACCTTGAACAATGGCTACATATAACGGCTCACACTGACTTGAGCCC
The DNA here is from genome assembly GCF_000485575.1 of Poecilia formosa. Lineage (NCBI taxonomy): Eukaryota > Metazoa > Chordata > Actinopteri > Cyprinodontiformes > Poeciliidae > Poecilia > Poecilia formosa. The sequence continues at coordinate 1,935,617 of NW_006799946.1, forward strand.
CATAGTTAAGAGCCGTTCAAAAGAATCAAATTGGTCGTGAATGTCATGTCACTAACAGTAACGTCAACAAAAGTCTACATGAGTTGTCCTCATGCTGAAAACGTGGCTTGTTGCAAATGTATCTTTTCAACAAATGGAAACGAGTAAAATAGTAATGCGCTGTGACTTATATACTATATATATACACGTAGTAGTATCAGTACTTTAGCTCACCAATGTAATTTTCTAGCAAGCCAATTGAATATTTCTGAACCTTTTGCAAAATTCGTGTACAAAATTTTGTTTTTACCATTTGTCCCCACGTGGATTTGCACTTCTACTTTACACCTATCCTCTATTTTTGGACCAAGGAGCAAGTTTTTTTTTTTTTCTCCACTATCATTTAAGGAAATGTCAGTCAGCATTAGCATACTCATTTACAGAGTTCTGCAGCTGTCCCTGGCTTCTGCCTCGCCGACCCTCGCTCTCCGTGCACCCTGCCACCCCTTTCAAGACGGGCTATCATAATGATTATGAAAAATGACTCCTGAAAAAACTTGATGTGACACATTATCTCAATATTAAGGGAGTTTGAGCGAATAATAAGTTTGGCTTATTAATAAAGGTATGAAAGGGGTGAGAAACTGCCAAGTGAAGCCAAATGTCGCCGTCAATCTCGGCATGAGGCACTTTTGACTTCAAAGAAGATTTCACCCATGTCTTGCCTTTGTATTTATAGAGACACCGGAGTCCCGAAGGGATCATCATGTGAGACGGGCAGAGATTTTTTTTTTCTCGAGAATTTGGTCGATGTGCTTTGAAACCTCAAGACCTGCTGCACTTAATGAACCCATTTACTCTCAGTTCAGATCAGTGTGTGTGAGCGGACACTGATGCTCGTTGCTGACGCTCGGACTTGAATCTGCTAACATTTTGCCCCTGTGTGTGGGGGAACGTGTGTATGAATGGCTCAAGACTACAAACATAAATACGACTCTGTATGGGCGCTCACTTGTTAGCTCATTACTGTGAAATGAGGTGCAGTAGCTAGATGAAGACGGATTGGTTCAACAGAGATATACCATTCTGTTGCGAAGAAAAGAAAAACCTTTGAATTCCCTGCACACGTTTCATGAATAAATGATAAGCCTCGTTTGAATGAATTCATGTCCTTTTTAGGTGTCCTTTCAAAAGTTTGCTAAATGGCAGACACAGCAGTACATCACCGTACAGGTAGTGTGAAGTTGAAGGTGGAAAGTTTATCTGGGCAAGTTCTTCACTGCACGACCTTGTTAGAAATGTACAGCTCCTCTCTAGGATTCAGAGTACTTGACTTAGCTCAGCAAAACGAACTTGTTCTTTCAGCTTCAAGACTCCTTGCATAATCATTTTTGTACGTTTTTGCAATTATGATGTAATTTGTATTTGTGCACACTTTGATGACATAACTTATAGTCTGTGAGGATTTACAGACACTGAAAAGTTCTGAAGAACAAAGTTTTGAGATAAAAGATTTGCCACCTGTCATTTCTGCAAATGAGGATATTCATCAAGTTGGTCGTACATGTGACAGCGCATTGTAGAGGAAGCTGCCAGACAAATAAGATTAGTAACTGTATCTGTGTAATACACAGATCTACACCAGGTGAGTATGAGCACATTTAAACACTGAGAAGACGCATAGAACAAATCGATGCATGGAAAAAGGCACAGCTTTCGTCAGCTGAAAAGAAACAAAACTGGAATAATTATATATTTAACATGTACGAATAAGAGTCAGGACCAAGCTTCAGCTAGAAGCTACTGATCCAGCCTGAAATCTGGGTGTAGTCATGGACTCGGACCTAAACTTTCAGAGACACATAAAGACAGTTACTAAATCAGCCTTCTGTCACCTGAGGAACATTTCTAGGACTGAAGTCCCAATTAGATCTAGAGAAATGAATCTATGAGCTTATCTTCAGTTGAATTGATTACTGTAACAGTGTCTTCACACAGTAGTGTGCTTTGTGTTGTGTTTTTATGAGAATCACTTTGGATTCTCCTTAAATTGAATTCCTGAAATAAATTAACTTTTTAACAAATTTCCAATTTTGCATCCTTGAAGTCCAGTTTCTTCTTAATCTCTGGTTGCTTAGCCTATATTGAATGTTTCCCCCCACGCTTGGTAAAATATTCTGATAATCAGGGATGATGTTGACTTACCACAAGAAAGGTCAGTCATTTCTTTTTTTTTTTTACATTTTGTTTTAAATTGCGTTGTTATTGTCTGAAGATTTCTTTATCTTGATTTACTGTACCGGTATTTTGGGAATAACGGGAATGAACCTCCCGTATCTAATTGAATTAGATGGTGTTGTTAAATAGTCAGGCAGCCAAAGGGGGCAATTTAGCTGGCAAAAGTCTTTCAGAGGGGGAAATCAGGACAGAAGGGAGATGTTTTAGAGCTCTGTGGAGCAGACTCAAGGGAAAAACCGTAGACGGATAGCACCAGTCACCGCCTGTAGCCATGCCCAGCAAAGTCAGAAAAAAAAATCAGAGCACAGAGGAGACAAAGCGGCTCACTCAATGAGAGTCTGGGGCAAAGATAAGAGAAGAATTAGCAGTTAATTTGTGGAGAAATTAATCCGTTTCCAGCATGAATCACATCCCAACTCTGTGGCATTGTTTGAGGCAGTGAGCGCTCCTATCTCGTGTCCCCAGATATTTGCAGGTCACTGCAGAGGAGAGGATTTCAATTTGGTCACTGATGTTGGATCAAGAGCAGAAAGGCACAAAGGAAGTCTTTGTGCCAGCAAGGAGCTCGTTGGAAATGGCGACTATTATCTTGGGAAACTTTCGCAGCAGTCGACACATGCCACCCCATCGTGACTCTTATGAGCTGCTTGTCATGGAGGGAGGCTGAAGGCCACACCACAGTCAAACTGAACAAACTGTAATTGGAGCTGTCTCTATTTGATACCGAACATTTAATCTGAGATCATTAATGCGGTGCCATTTAAAAAGCCTCGGCATCCCCGGAATATTGAGAAGGTGACATTTAAAAAGCCCCCGGTTCTCCGTCGGCACCAAATATTTTGCCAGTTGCTCAAATGAACTCACTGATGATTTGCCTTTGGAAACAAGCTGTACAACAAAACAATGTAGCTAATTCCATGGAATTATTCACCGGGCAAGGTTAAGCAAAGGCAAAATTGGCTGCTCTTGTCCTTCTTTTGCTAATGACTTTAAAATAATAGCGCAGTATCCGAGGGTGTGAATGTAAATGTCCTTGTGGAATGGCTCTGCAACTTGATTGGCATTCTCTGTACACTGAGCTCAGACCTCTCACCTACATTAAATGGTGTATTCAGTCACAGCAAAGACATTATGGAATCAATTCTCAACCACCAGAGAAAGAATGAATATGAAAATGGCCATTACATAGGGGACATGCTCTCAGATGAACTGCTGACCTCTGTATCTCAATGTCAAAACGGAGAGGAGCTTCGGTTCTCACGTGCACACACACAAGCTACAGTCTCATGTAAAATAAATAAATAAATAAATAAATAATAGTATTGGCAAAATAAGATGAACTTTTAGCCTTTGGCTATTGTTTGTTCCCTGTCAGAGTTTGTTTTTTCTAAGTTATAGTGTCAATTTTTTTATTTTTTTTCTGAGCAGGTGACTTCTGCAACTTGAGTAGTCATCCTGCTAAAAGTATCTAAAAACTGTTTCAGCTCATTACCATGACTCTGCAGAACTTCAGCTGTCTGAGTCAGGTTTGCATCCACAATTTGCAGAACAGTGACTGTCTAAAGGGGAGTCTTAGACCGCTGCTGTAGACAATGAGTCATGTACAAACAATTACAAATATTAAAAAAAAAAATGTGTGGCAACTATTTAAGTTGAAAAATACTGATAACTTCTAAGATAGAAATTTTCAGTGCCAGATGAGTTGTCTTTTTGTTGACGTGAACATTCCCCAGAACACGTAAAATAATAATAATAATAATAATAATAATTGTACACTGGTAAAACAACAAAAAAAGCATAAAAGTTAATGTGCATAATGGTTGCAAAAAGATTTATGTTTTCTAAATTCCCCACAGCTTCCCTAAGCTGAAATCTCCCTCTCTGGTTTCATGCTGAACTATGAAAAGTTAAATCTTCCTGAAAATGATTTCCTACCTCGGCATCGCTTCCTCCTGCTTGTTGGGCATATCTCATTTGAATGTTCACCTTGCCACCGAGCTGCATAGAGGTGGCCGTTGGTTGCTGATTGATGGGACAAGGTTTAAGGAGTCAGAATATTAATAAAGCCTTGAAATTTGCATCACCTGGCCTTTCCAAATGACGACTATGAATAAGCCATTCTCCTAACAAGCTGATTAAGGTTTGAAGCCATGAAAAGAAGGTGAATTGGACAGAGTAGTTCATCCTCCACTCTCCAGACAAAAGCGATGGGCAATGATGGAAAGTTTTCTATGTCGATAGTTGACATGGAGAGAGAGAGTTTTATACCTTCAGGTCAAAATATGAATTTACCAATAACGTTTTTTTTTGTTTTTTTTGCCATTCCTTCTCTTTATGGAGTAACACATCTATAGTGTTAGCTTGGAAAGTTGTTGAGCATGCATACATATTTGGATGCTGTCCTATTCTTTAAAATAGTGTATGGCAGGGGAAACAAATTAGAAAGAAAAGATAAAGAGGCCAGTTCCTTGGTTCACTTGTCTATATTTGATACATTCAGTTTGCCACGGTGTCCACAATTCAGAGACTCCTAAAACTCTTACTAATGGCTACCTGTGGGTTTCTGCGAATAGAGTTTTTTTTTTTTAAATTATTTTAAACAGATGTATTTTTTACTTTTAAGTACAAGAAGAAGGTAGTGACCTTTTGCTATCTAGCAGATGAACATTGTGCAGCAACAAGGGGTTTCCCACAGTCACATGAAAAAAGTGATTCTTTTCAAAAAGTTTAAGAAGTAAAACCTAATCTGCATGGATTTTGAGTCTGTACACTGTAATATGTCGAATGGAGTTTGAGTTTATTGCTTATTTTCGAAACAGTTGATAGAATGGCATAAAAAGAAATAAACTAATGACAAAAGTAGAGAAGATTTCTTTTGGTTGATGTTCTTCATCCTATGAAGTAGTGAAAGAAAGGGGCCAAAATCAAGCCTTTGCTGCAGCCATAAATCGTTGTTTTTCATCAGCGCTGAACTAGTGGAGCTCTCTTCTTTTTGGGTTCCCCTCATTATGACACCCAAGAAGAACAAAAAGACAGAGGCCATAAATTAATTCGCCAACACCTGCTGCCAAAGACGCAGAGCCTCCATCAGGATTCAGTAGAATTGATTGCAATGCATGAAAGAGGGGAAGAAAAAGAGAACGCCGCAGCAACGTAAATACATACTGTTCACGCGGCCATTTGCGAGAGTCACTGAACCGCTACAGAAAACCCTTTCGATAAGGTTTAATTGGCATTCATTTGGACCGTTTTTCATGTTTGAAAGGTGATGAATTGTATGATTAAAGGGTTCACAATGTAAATCGATGGAGCAGAAAGAGAGGAGGTAATTAAACAATGGCATGGCCGCCTCCATAATGCTACAACTTTCATGGGAGGCACTGGGACGCTCTGTGCCCAAACACTTGTTGACTGTATTACTAAAGGAATATTGACACAAATGCCACTCCATGAAAAGGAAACCCAATTAGTGCTTCTTCATTCATATTAATTCAAAAGATGCTGGAAAGCAATCGTGATTTTAATAGGAGACGTCTCCCTCGGTGTACGGGGTTTATATTCATTTGACAAGGGAGTGTTTTATTTTATTTTTTAAATTAATATCGCAGATTCTTAACAGTGCCTGTAGATTCCCTTTGTAGTGAGAAGAAAGGTCGGGTCTTTCAGTGAAACAAAACAGTGTTCTCATTTTATGGAGTACTCCACTTTCTATTTCCAAGCCTGAATGTTGAGGGAATATCGTAGCCCTTCAGTGCCCTGCTGGGTTCATGTTTCCAGGCTTATTCTGGATCTCCCTTTCAAATCAGGCTTGCGTATCCTCCGTTCTCCCCGGATTTCGGACATGTTAGAGCCATGAAAAGCTGCAAATGCTGATGTGACAGACCTCATTTGCAGTCCTCGGTCCCTGTGCTCTGACTCGCACCCTTAGGTGTTCTGCCACTTGAGCAGACTAAGATAAAGCTTTCCCTTTCTTTTTTTTTTTTTTGTTTCTCTTTTTTTGGCCCTCTGCCTTAGCGCCTCTTGGGATTGCTGAGGCTGGTTGCAGGGGTGCAGATGTGTGGTAATTGAGTTCATGCTGGGCCGTTTGAGGTGGAGCTGTTACTCTGCCCCTTAGTCGAAGCTATTCCCCTAATTGTACCTCTCTGTGGAGTTATAGCCTCGGGAAATGTGGAAAACTGGGGACTATATGGTTGAGTTTAACCCTTATTTGGAATTACAGTATGTATGACACTGGCTTTGCTCTCATTGAGATACTTCCACCTACACTTCCTCTCATATAACAGCCCACTGTGGCAACAAGATTAACCCCAGGCTTAAATTCAAACATCCTCACAACTGCCTCTAATGGCTCTATAGTTTTCACTGTACCATGAACAATAATTGCTACATGCCAAATCATATGATTACCTGGTTTATTCTTATGTTTTCCACAACCTTCCTATTTATGATTCCTTTCTGTTGAAGATTTGAATTGATACAAGAGCTCAAGGTTGATTAAGATTAAATTATAAATGGGAATGAGGAGATAGTGGGATGAAGACATTGAGGGAAACTAAAGAAGTGATTCTGTAGAACAAAATCATTATAAAAATCTATTTTTATGAAGTACTGTTTGCAGATTTGTGGCCATATACAGGAAGAAATTGGAATATATGTTGCGATGAAGCTTGTTTGTCAGCTGAAAAATAAATTTTGAAAGTAACAACCAGATAGCACATAATTTTCATTAAGCCTATATTTATGCTTTAAAGTGTTTTTTTGTTTTGTTTGGTGTAATATTCTCATCCTACATGCTGTGTTTTCATTATCTGTAAGAAGAAAATTGTCATAATTATTAGAAATAAAGGCTTGAAAATGTCAATCTGGATTCTTAATTTACGAATTTCTGAAATAAATGAACTTTTCAGTAATATTTTAATGAGGCGGTATGTGTTTTACAAACACTTAACATCATTTCATAGCACAGACAAGCAACTGCGTTACTTTCAGTTATAAAAATCCTGTATTTAATAAAGAATTTAACGTCTTAAAATTGAGCCTCTGTCTCTTTAAGAAGCTCCTACCTTTTCCGACACACCACCTTAACCCTTGTGTTTAGAAATGGGATCCAACCGACCCCCCACACGTAAAACTTGTATCATTTGCCTCAGTCCTCGCACGCACAAGGGTTATACTACATAAAATATATAATGAATTTAATTGGATGCCTGTACATTTCTTAGCGTGCAGTGTGCCTCCATTTAGATTCTTGAGCCGACTTCAAACTCCAAGCTTTTGAACCGTCTTCAACCCTAGTCCTCAAGATCTAATGTTCTATAAATGCAATCCTGCTCTAATATGCCTGACTCCAATCAATGGCTCTTTACCAGGTCTTTGCCAAACTTGATGGCGTGCGTAAGATATAATTCAATGATTTTATTCAGCTGTGTTGGAGCAGGGATACATCTAAAACCTGCAGGACAGTAGATCTCAAGGACTAGGATTGGAGGATGTGCTGGTTTCTGGTGGTCTATGATCATTTCATTGTTCAGTCTGAGTTACTATTTTCATGTACAAATACACATAGAAGGTGAAGGAACACAGATGAAAGGCTGATAGTTACTTATTAAAGTGTAACTAAGCCCCAAATCAACTTTTTTTCTTTTCTTTTTCTTTTTTTTTTGCTGATAAACTGTCTAAATATGTTATCTAGGGTTCTATCTTTATGTTTCTGTGCAAATGAGGTCATTTTTAATGTAAATTTGTTTACCTCCGCAATATTTTACCTGAAACCATCGCAGTGCTGGCCTCCTTCGGTTGAACTGTGCCTAAGCAGTTGAATTCCCCTATTGGTTGCAGCAGTAAAGCTTGGTACAACTTTGTCACAGCTGAGTACAAAACCGTCTGGCTCAGACGCACAGCACCGCCCGCCGGGTGGCGAGTCAAGAGTTGGAATAACGAGTGGAGCGTGACTGATAATGTTTTCATTTTGAAAAATAAACCAGACCCAATTTCCTCTTATAGCATAGACCTAATTCTGAAGACATTTTATTTATTTTTTTTCTGAAAAGTTGTTTGTTTTAGGGTTAAGACCATGCATAACTCACATGCCTGTCTTCTCTTTGCTTCATGGGTTTAGGGAATACAAGCAGAGGACGGAGAGAAGCAATAACAAACTTGTCAAAATTACAGCAAGCAAACCAGCTGTTCTGTGTCATCCTGTGTATATTTAGAGGCAACGTGAAACCTTTGTTCTTTGCACTCAAAAATGAATTCAACCAAAATATGCAATGCTGCGGGTAATTAACAAGGCTACTCTCTACACAGACCAATCTTTCAACAACAGTTTAAGTGACCTTCTGTGAGCTTCTTGCAATGGTAATTGCCTCAATTTGTGTTTGCCTGTGAGTAATCTCTATATTTTTCTGTAATAGGATAGGCTTCTGGCTGCCTGCATTATCTGATTTAAAAGCTGCGGTCTGGGAAATAAACAAGAAGCAAGAGATTGAAGATACAAACAAAAATAAATAAATAAAAGTCTAACTTCTTTTGTAATTATTTGTCATAATTCACTCTATCATCTAAGATTGTTATCCATTACAGTGATATTTCTCTTCTTGTGAGGTTTTGTTCATCTCTTATAAATGGTTGAATGCATTGTTTTGTGGATTAAAAACCAGGGCAGGCTACATCAACACACCTATGAAAACAATCAATTACCTGACAGGTCAGACAATTTGAACTGTAATCAGAGATGCAGCCAAAAATCCCATGCTAACCTCAGAGTTGCTACTGAGAACCACGGGTCCGGTGGGGGAATCTGTTAACAGGAAAAGTATTACTGGTACACACCACAAATTTGGACTTTAAAGGAAAGTGGTAGAAAGAAACCATTTCCAGAAACCCATAAAAAGTCTCAGTTGCAGTTTGACATGAGGTACTCTGGTCAGATGAGACTGAAATGTAGCATTTAAAACATACATTATTACATTTGCTTTTTGGTAGATTATGGAACTCATAGATTTACAAACATTAACATGACATCACTACACACTCTTCCAGCAGGTGTTTGCCACGTGTTCCTCTCCTGCTCAGTCCACCCAGCTTAGCTCTGCTTATATATCTAACTAGCCATGTTTTTATTGACCATAAAATCGCGCAAATCGAAATTACGAAAAATACATTTGCTTAATTAAAAAACACACACACACACACAAAAAAAAAAAAAATACATGTTTTGGTTCTTTTCAGCCATTTCAAAACTACAATGATGTCATGAGGTGTGGTTGAGGTGGTGAGGAGAAGACGCAGGCGGACCCAGGATGTACGAATATGATGGTTTTAATAAAGATGATGCTCGATAAGTCTAAAACAGGCAGCACGGCAGAGAGACAGGCACACAGCCAAATACCGGTAGCAACTGATAAACAGGACTTGGAGACGAGAGCTAACGCAAACCAGGACTTAGCAGTTCAACTGGAACAAACACAAGACGTCCAAACGACGTAAGACACAGTTAGACGTAGACAATGACAAGGATCCGACGAGGAACACAGACAACAGGTGGGTTTAAATACACACGGGGTAATCAGGGGAATGAGACACACCTGGGGAGCAATCAACGTGGAGGACAGGACTGAGACTCACAGGAACAGGACTACACAGGAAAAAACTCAAAAATAAACACACAGAAACACGGATCGTGACAAATGAAATATGAAATATATATTTTTTAATATTTTTTTTGATTGTAGTAGCATCATGACTTTTACTGACGTTATGCAACTCCGTGCTCACTTTCAGCTCCTGGACGACATAACCATACTGTGTTTTGAATAGTAATTAATACATGAGCACCTTCGCTTTGTGACATCAGCATTAACTGCTATCGAACTACAAAAATGGCCGAACAGGTTGCATTTCACAACGTTCAAACTGGAATACAGAAACCACTGTACAGAATACAATGCACCAATCCACAGCTTTTCTTCCAATCAAAATTCAAGCACGTTACAGTAAAGTAACTGGAGTGGTATTGATCAAACAAGTGTTTTTAACAGAATTCTGTTCCGAATAAAAGACCTCTTGCATACAGTCTGGAGACCAATACGTATTCAGGTAAAATGTGTCAGCATGAGACTTTTTTTTATGGGTGGAAGCGAAGGTAAGGGCTCATTAAATCAGCCTTCACCTTTTCAGAGAGACGACAGGGCTGCTCATTAAGGTGGGCCTTCTACCTGTGGAGCCTGGTCAACTCTTAAGGAGATGAGGAAAAAAGGGAACAATGGCTGTGGGTCCAGTGTGACGGAGGAGTGAAAGTGATGTAGACAAAGGGAGAGATGCTTTGTACGGAGAAAAAAAAAACTAACAAACAAAGGGAAAAATGTCTTCATCTGTCAGGCCTTAGGATTCATTTTCAAAGCAACGCCCTGAATTTAACACTTCTTTATTGTTGTCATTTTATCAGATCAGGCAGGAATAGGGGTTACTCTAACCAAAAAGTTCAAGTTTCTTCCTCAATTTAAATATGGGTGTGCTGTATAGGTCATGACGAAAAGAACATGATCCTGGATTCAAGGAGCATCAGTAAGCTTCCCGTATATACTGCTTGGGCTCTCCTTTAGAGATGAGAAAATTAGCTACTTCAACTATGATGAGTCTAGAGTAGAGCTGCTGCTTCTCCAAATTAAACCAATTAGCTGAGGTGGGGCAACTCCAGTCCTCAAGAAGGACATGTACTACAAGTTTTAGAGGCTAATTGAAGGCCTGCTAGTAAACCATTCATGTCTTGCAAGCCCTATGAGGGCTGACATTGGATACTATGTTAGCCCTCCTTAAGTACTCTCCTGGTTTTCCAGGGAATGAAAAGAGACCCTATAGGAGACTTAGAACTCACTGGACGGAATACCTTTTTCTCCAGGTCATCGTGGGAATCACCATGCAAAGCCTGAGAGTGTGACCGGAAAGAGATTTGACTAAGATTCACTCTGCTGAAACCCAATCTTGGATGAATGGAAAGCAATGATGGATCTAGGGATTACTTGGTTTTCAGAGTGCCTGGGAATCAACATGGGGGCCTGCAGTAGAAAGAAGGTGAGTAACCTGCTGGTCAAGAACGAAATCCTTATGAAAAAAATAAAATAAATTGCAACTACAATGAATAGGATTTCATTGTTAGCTGCCCATTGTTCTTGCAGCTAAGTTATCAGTTCATCGACGCACGTGAGATCATAACTCTGATCATTACTCAGATTTGGGAAAAGGTCGAGCACTGGCTGGAAAAGGTGAAAACAAGACTTCGGACTGAAAATGCTGGAAGGCTGAAAGACTTTCTATTGCTGGTGAATATCATACATACAGGCACACAGTATTATAATGACTCACTCTTCAAAAGGGATTTGAGTTGCACCAAAGCTTACAAACACCAGCTTTTAGCCCTGAAGAAAGAGCTGTTACATACCTGCATGAACTAACTGCCACATGCTGGGTTAGGAGATTTGAGAACTAAAATAACTTCAGAAATGTACCTGCAGTTTTCTGTGTGTGTGTGCGTGCGTGTGTGTGTGTTTAAGGAAAACTAAATAATACAAGAAGGTGTAGGTCTCCCTCATAGATGTTACTGCAGCATGAATAAAATAATACAATAAATCCACTTTATAGCAGCAAGTTTTGAAATACAAAAGTCATTAACCAGCAATTTGATTTTATGACAATTTTTATTCATGTCTCTAAGGTGTAACAGAGGAGCTGTTGAGGTGGCATATACTGCCTCCCTGAAAGATTTTATTGTGCGTTCTAGCTTTGATTTTTCTGGCAATATACTGTATGTTTGCTTAATTGATCCAATCAACAGGGAACGCTCTTCCGTAAGATAAACTCAGCGGAGATTCCTGAGAGTTTAGATTTAATTTACAGAATCTTTTCCTGCTACTAAGTCATAATGAAAGCGATGCGGCTCACATGGGGTGTCCCGCCGGATGTAGAGCCAGAGTGAGGCAGGTTCTGCAAACATGAAATCATTGTGTGCTGTCACTCAACTGAGGAAAGGTAAACCTTCTTCCCTATACAGTAAATTGTGAAAGTATTAATATAGGGTTAACTTTTTCACATTTTACGGAATCATAACCCCCACCAAAAATTGCTGTTGCAAAGAAAAAATTGCAATCATAGGATTGTATGAGGTATAACTTTAAAAAGTGTCACATAAATCCTGTTTGTATTTTTCCACAAGTCACATAAGGGTCACAGCAAGCATTAGAAAGAGAGAGTATATGTATGCAGGAAAACTAACACTGCACAAGACCATATTTTTTTTATTATTTTATTATTATTGTTATTATTATTATTATTATTATTATTATTATTATTTTTAGTTTTTTATTTTTTGCTATTTTAAATGGGTCTAAAATAAAGTACTTCAAAGCATTGTTCACATATGTGACATTTATTCTGCAAAACTTAACTGAAAAAGCTCCACCCACTACTTTTTCTGTCTCTCTTCATTTTAGTATCAGACAAAACGACGTGGACTAAGCAGACGGTTCAACATAGTCTCCAGGTCCTCATTATTGTTTTATCATACGCTACTTTTGGGTCTCTGAGATCCCTCGGACTAGAGCTGTCGCTAAATTGTAAAGGAGTACCACTCAAACTTTGTAGAATTGAGCTGTGCTGCTGGAGCCAGTGGAAATGTAACTTCCCCAATCTGATGCTTAGCTTGAAGTCATTTTCTCCTTCCCCCCCTTCCCTTTTCAGTTCTTTTAGTGTTTACAAGCAATTATACAGGTCTACCTAATAAAGTGGCTGGTAGTTACACTGACCTCATTTGTGTTTAAAATGTGGAAAAAGAAGAATGAAAACACAGATGGAACAAAAACAAAAGCAGGAAGAATAATTAATGTGATATACATTAGAAAAAGTAAAAAGAGAATCTTTCAAAAAAAAATAAATAAATAAATAAAAGAAAAAAATGACTAAAGTTCTGCAGAACCCAGCAAATCTAACCCACCAGATTTATTACAAATTACCAGACTTACTTGGCATTTTGTGGGGAGACTGATCTGATGCACTGGGGTCTTGTAATTAAGGTGCTTGGCTGCTTGCACATTAAACCTTCCAAACCTCACTCAGGTTGGAATTATTACCATCTTCCGAAATGCCAGTTTAATTTACTGATATTCAAATTGTTCACTGCTCTTTCATGACCTCCAGTTTGAGCTCTGAAAGTCTTTAAAGGAACAGGAAGCTGATTACATTTTTTTTTTTTTTTGTGAACTGCCGGTTTCCTCATTATACTTAGACGAGAATAAGATAATTCTTTTTAGTATGTGCATCTTTTTAAAACTATCTTTTCATGCCTATATTCATTGTCCAATTCTTTTCTCCTAGGGACATAAGGAATGATATTCTAAACACACAAACACTGCCGAAATGCAGGATGAGTTCTGAATGTAAAATGATACTGAAATTAGCCTGTTTATTTACAGAGTTTACCTTCTGCATAAAATCATAGCTAATGACGGCGTCCTGAAATCCACTCCTGACTGCAAAGAAGCCTACTGCGAACAACAGCTGAGAGCGAGAAGAAATTAAAATATTTCTTTCGTGTTTTGTTTTGTTTTGAGCTCAGACGCTCAGACTTACAGTTGCATTTAGATCACACTAAGAAGTCGTACGCTTCTGTTTGTTTTCTATCTCTGATGGGTTGTCTACTTTATTCCTTCTTATGGCCCCTTTCAGAAATGCAAACCCTTTTTATAGTTCCTCAATTATCAAACAGTGGACACCCTGCAGAGGTGTGTGCCCTGCTGTGCTCACTCAACACGCAGTTGATGTAGTGGCTCCAAAGGGGGCGTTGTGTACAACTCAGCAGTGTTAATATGAGCCTTGGACTCAAGAGTAGGATGAGTGCCTCTCTTGGAGGATTTCAACGTATAAGATTAAAAGTCCTTCCCATGTTTCTTTTGATAGTTATTTTTGAACCTACATAAAAGAACCACAGACAACGTACATCAGTTTTCTGATCAAGCTTTTGCAAAAGGAGAAGATTCAGCAAACTGCTTGCTCCTCCAAGCCATTCACTGAGCATTCTGCCCTCCTTCAGTCAGAGCTGATCTTTTATTTTCAGAAAGGGAAGAGATAAACAGAAGGCAAGTTTTGTCTACAAGTTCTACACGCAGGTCATCTACCACGTTCCCTTGAGAGCGATTTCTGTCAAGGGTGGAGGAAACAATCAGTTATCTTGCAGCAGAGACACTTGGTGCCAAAAGTTTTCAGCACAGCAGTCAAAAGTTTTAACACAGACAGTAAAGAGTCTAACACTTCTGAATGAAAATCACAATAAACTATAGTAATATAAGGCTGCTAAGGTAAGATCAATAATCTAAAGTAATATTGGCAATGTAAGAATGACACCACAAAAATTCTAACATTCTCCCTTATTTTTTTATCATTTTTACATGTGTGTGTGAACTAGTCAAAATCTAAGGAAAGAAAAGAAAAGACAAAGAAACAATAAACATGCAAACGTTTTTTTTTTCTTTTCTCTAGTCTAAGACATACAAAAACACCATAAAAAATATATAATATACAAAGGAAACAGCAGAATATCAAATGCAGTTTTTTTTTCCATCACCAACACCACTTGTTTTCACATTTTCAGTGTAGGAATCATTCAGCAGATGATTTAATCTGTTTATTGATTACAGAACATCGTCAAAGAATCCACTTTTCAGCGCATCTTCATCCATATGGAACAAGTCGTCCTCATGTGTGTCAGAGGTTGTCTTCATCAGCTGATAGCTGATCACAGCAGTGCTAAATGTCTTTAGCACCATGCTACGAAGGCATGGAATAATGCAACTTTTGAACAGGCAAAAAAGGATCAGAAAACCCAGAATAGGCGTTCCAATTCTCAACAGCAGGTTCCACCAGGTTACAGAAGTGAGCCAGGTAAGAAAGTTGAAAGAATACGATCCATGCGTCCCACTGTCCGCGTAATTTTTAAGTTCCTCCAGCTCACGTAGAGCGTCAGAAATAGTTCCACCAGTTTCTGTTTCGTCAGGAACAAACGTACAGCACGTTGAGCCAATGATTTTGCAAAAACCCCCATGAGAGGCTATGAGGAAATCCAGTACAACACGGTTTTGCAGAACCACGTTTCTCAGTTCAGTCAGCTCTCTCACGGTGCCATTGGCTAGTTGGTGGATGCTGTTGAGAAGTCGAAGTAGAGCGTACCTGTTGCTTTCAATGTGGTCCCGAATCTCAGCTAATCCAACCCATGGAAACAGGCTTTGCATAAACTTTTCTCCGCCACCCCAAATCCTGAATTCCCAAAGAACTCCAATATTTGTGGTGTGGCCTCCCCATCTTTTGACCTCTGGCATAACTGCCCATTTTGAGCGAGAGAATGGAGCATGTTGTGCTTTCCTGATGAATGCATCACCAGGATGCATTCATCAGGACCAAAGCACACAATCCTCCCCAATTTCTTGGCAAGGCTACATAAGCCACATTTCTAAACAGGAAGTACCAGTCAGCCATTGTGCGTGACTCGTCGTCTCCTGGCACTATGGCACTGCAACGAGTCATCTCCTGTCATCCTCTTGTCTGCTGAGTGATGTTGAATCTCCTCTCTTGAAGCAAGTCGTGGCAGTCAGGGTTATCCTTCCAGGCACTGCAATCTTGAGTCGACCTCTGACCTTTGCAGTCGGTGCAACTGATGAGATCCTGGTCTGGCTCCTGCCAAGGAAATGATCTCTGGCAATTTCAACAATGTTTGGGGAAAAGGAAGTACGTCAGCGACAGGTGAACAGTTCACAGCTCCCAAAACTCTCTGTGTGACTGCTCCCGTCCAGAGTGGAATAGAATAATTCCTTTTACTCCTCTTGTTGTTCCTTGCTGCTGAGAAGCTGCACCATGGATGGGTACTCAGGCCATAGAGACACATCTGCTTCTCATCAGTGATGTTCCCTGGTCGAAGTCCTGAGTTGTGTGTTGCATACGGCAGCTGTGCACAGACGTAGCAGTTGACTTCATTCCCCTCATAAGCGGTCCTGTTCAACAGTTGCCACCATAGATTGGTGCTGTAATCGTGTGGGTGTCTCCGAAGAGGGGACACGTCTGCTTCCTTCTTTGTCCTGCTGAAGGTGTGGTCACTTCCCCTTCCAAAGAGTAGGCATGCTGCAGTCACAGCACAGCAGAGGCTCCACCTGGCATATGGACGCCCCATTACTGCTCAGCGTACAAAGATGTCAGAACCCCCAAACTAAGGGAGTGAGGATCTATCGGTTTCTTCACTGGCACTGAGACGAACCACCCTAAACAAATGGAACCCCTTTGCAGCCAGGCCTATTATTATTAAAGGTCCAACACTCTATGCAGCTTGCAGTGATTGAGATGTATCCAGCTGGGTCTTTCAGCAATCTTTACTGTGGTTAGTGTGGTCATCAGCACTTGGAACGGTCCTTCCCACCGTGGACTAGCCCAGTTCTTTCGTTCGATGACTTTAATGTAGACCCAGTCACCTGGCTCGACGGGAGTGGTCTCCTGCGAAGGAAGAGAATCAGAAGACAGTAAATTTGCACTGGACGCTTCCGTCTCTTTAAGAGTCCTGATCATATAATCTGCTAATGTTTGTCCTTCATCTGCTATCTGTAAATCTGGAGAGAACAGAGGCAAATCTGTTCTCTCGCATGAATTATTTCAAAAGTTGTTAAACCATCTGCTGTGGGAGTGATTCTTATATAGAGTTTTCACCAAGTCCAAACAATCCGGGTCATAGCACCAAGATGATAGATATTTTTGTACCTACATAAAAGAACCACAGACAACGTTCATCAGTTTTCTGATCAAGCTTTTGCAAAAACTCACCAAACTGCTCCTCCAAGCCGTTCACTGAGCGTTCTGCTCTCCTTCAGTTAGAGCTGATCTTTTATTTTCAGAAAGGGAAGAGATAAGCAGAAGAGTGACAGAAGGCAAGTTGTGTCTACAAGTCCTACATGCAGGCCATCTAGCCCTTTCCCTTGAGTGCGATTTCTCTCAAGGGTGGAGGGAACAATCAGTTATCTTGCAGCAGAGATACTTGGTGCCAAAAGTTTTCAACACAACAGTCAAACATTTTAACACAGACAGTAAAGAGTCTTACACTTTTAAATGAAAATCACAATAAACCATAGTAAGATAAGACTGCTAAGGTAAGATCAATAATATAAAGTAATATTAAATATGTAAGAATGATAGCACCACAAAGATTCTAACATCTTTACATAATTCAAGTCAAAATGTCTTCTGAAAGGAGTTTTAAAGTGCAAGCTGAATTTATGTCTGCAACCCCTTTCAGGTCAAACTTTAACAAATCATTTCATCTTTTCACATCAATCCAGTCCACCTGTTGAAACCAGACAGTGTGTGAGTGTTTTTAGATCACGTAGCTGGGACTACCAAATCAAAAAGTCATGGCTTGCAATCCCCTTTCATATTAGCTAATAACTCATGTGTGTATTTGCCTGTATTTTTCCTCACATTTGGTTTTATTGTACAGCAACTTGATCAGTTTATGTGCCAATTTAAAAAAAAAAAAGGTTTCTTAATAAAATGATACAACTGTAAGCAGAAAGTGCTCTTATTAAGTTGATAGTTTGTGTTTACAATCCACAGGCGAAAATCTGTATTTGTTTGGCTCCATCCACAAACTGCTGCTGGCTTAAAGAGCACTTCTACACAGGATGCGAGTTCAGGAACATGTGGGTGCAAATTCTCGGCATCTTGTATTGATATCAGGGCAAAAAGTAACGATTACTGCAGAGAACACGAACGATTTTGTTAAGGGGAGGTGAATGTGTGACAGGTGTGATGTTAAATGCAGGTTAGATGTCTAGAGGCGATCCGAATGCAAATGGACAAACTTCTGCTCAAAAATTAAAAATGAGTGCACTGTGTTCCAAGCAAGTTAAAACCAGGTATCAAAACTCCACAAAACCATATAGGAGCTTAAAATAGGTATGTTAGAAACAGCAGAGAACAAAGAAAAACCTGAAGTTTTTTTATCATGGGGGATGAAAGCGACTGACCGGACCCAGGCGGTTTGGACCACACCAGGACCGACTGTCAGGGAAAAGCAGAAATCATAGAAGAAAATGCGTAATAACATAAATCAAAGTAAGGAGAAGGAAAAGCTAACCAACCAAAGATCATTTTTAACAGAACAAAAAACACAGAAAACAAAATTATTGTGTAGAGAAAACACAGAAGTAAAATCACAGAACATTATTTGTTGTTCACATTTCAAACAAATTGTGTCAGAAATGACACTCTGCTCTCCTCCTCAAGAAGTGAGCTGTAAAAAATAAAATTACAACTATAAATTTGAATTGCACTCTGCCTTCTACAAGCTACTCCCAGTTGTGAAAAGTTCAAGAAGTGGGGATAGATTTGTGAGACCCTGTAGCAGTTTAATTTAACTCCAGATTTCACAGTTCTGTCAAAGTCTGTGTGTTTGCGTTTGTGGGGTGTGTTGCAAGCCTTTGCGTTTTTGTTTTATTTCCATCATTTTTCAATACATTTTTCCAGTGTTGTCAAATTAAATCAAAGAACATGAATGACAGCGGCTGTGCTCTGCTGTATGTGGTTTCCTTTTTCAAGTATTTTCTGTAGCGAAACTTACTAGTCTGCCTGGGGAAAAACATGCAATAATGTGCACTGGTTAAGCTGAAAAAAAAAAAAAAAAAAAAAAACATTGACAAAACTAAACAAAGGGGAAAAAACACTCATCAAAACAACTACAACAGTTGATTCAACCCTTTGGCAATACATAGAAGAAGCTGTAAGTTGTTTATTATTAACTTAGTTAGTTTTTTTGTTTTTGTGTGTTGACTTACTTTAACAAGCAAGTACGCCAGTCTTTCTGGCATTGTGTATTGTTTCAAAGTTTTACTCTACCATAGTGCTTTATGGTTGCTTTGTTAAAACCAACATACTGCATGTTTCTTGGCAATATCCTTCTTAGTATTCCTGCTGCACAACTTAGAAACGAGTAAGGGAGTACAAATAGGGACTACTTCCTCTTGCCATTCCTCAGTGCCTGCTTACCAGCACGCTTGTACAAGAGTAGTTTCTAAACGTGTGTGTGTGTGTGTGTGTGTGTGTGTGTGCGTGCGTGTGTGTGTGTGTGTGTGCGTGTGTGTGTGTGTGTGTGGCAACAGTAAGATGCGCTGATGTGATTATATGTGTGACTTCAATTTTCTCTGCACTCCTTCATTTTGACAGCTCAACAGATTAAGCCACGGGAAGCAAACAGTGTCGTTTGGTTTTACACATACCATCTGCACTGGTTGGAACACACCAAATGAGGAGAGATCAAAGGTGTTGGCATCAAAATGCGGGAAAAGTCTCTGCTCACTAACCACTAGTGAGCTCTTATGTATCTAAGAGTCCAGAATGGGGGATGTTCAACTTCCTGGGAGGCTTCCATGACACTAGAAATGCCTGTGGTGGCTGAACTTCACAACTAAACCCAACAGTGTCTTATGATACATAAACATATTGCATTTCACTTGCTTTAGAATCAATCATGCTCATGTGGCAGTAGTATACTATTACAAAAAACATAATTTCCACTTAAAAATTAAGTTTGCTACAATGGGTATTTTAATTTTCTTAGTGGCACCTGGAACAAAACTGCAGTGCATGCTTTTAATTCTTCAATTTTTGTTTTTTGTTTTGTTTTTTGTATTTGTTATCAGTAACGCTAACTGCATGGTCGATTTTTCTTGCTTTTAACTTCTTCTGATTTTATCTGAAGAAATCAGAAGATTATTGCTAGTGATCCACTAGAGCGATGATCATTTTCAGGTTTTTCATCTGTCCTCTTATATTCTGTAAGACTGCAGCAAAACCCCAGAGTTGCAGTTGAGAACACTGCCACGGTTTTCTGATAATTAAAAAAAATAACTGATTAAAGCAAATCATCGAAGGGATAAGGCCAAGATTTAAGTATGTGAGTAAGTAAACATTATTTCAAGGTGTACAGAGTGAAAAAGCTGTAAAAAAAAACAAACAAAATCTTCAGTTCTCAAAGTGAGTAGGAAATTGTTCCAGACTTCTGGGGTTGAGTTAAAAAGCTCTTTCATCTTTACTTTTTACTTATTTATTTATTTTTGTCTTAAACATGCCACAACCAGCAGATCCTGGTCAAAGGCCAAAGGATTTAAAAATAGTGTGGACAATTCAGACAATATCAAATGATATTTGCATATAAAATAAGCAGCAAGAATGTACTCTACTGCAGATTGCATTGAACTCTTGTCGTACAGTTAGTGTTAGATGTTTCTTTGTATTATTAATTATTAATTTTAAACCCTAATTAGGTTCTGCAAACATTCCTTTGACTTCAGAGCCTATGAACATGAATAAAGTTTTAAATGCAACATTGTTTTGTGCTCAAATATATTTAGACAAAATATGAAGGTGATACTCTTTAACTGCTAAGCTAGAATCTTCATCACGGGAATAACGGGTAATCTCATGTTAGTTTGACATATGTTTTAGAAACAAGCTCATTTGGTTTTCTGAAATACAAATGGCTCTTTTCAAACATTAATCTTCAGAGCACCCACACTGAATTTTCTGAAAATTTTCTGTCAGTGAGGCACCAAAACAACCTAACAAAAGTTCTGAAAGCTCTTAATATTTCCACTTTGCAAACATCAGATTTGAGCACTAGCTGTGTATGTGTCTTGGTGAAGACCCAACACCCTTTACTGTGTAGGCTCCCAAACAACTTGAGTACATTTATCACCTATCCCCTCTCCTTCATTGCAGTCACAGACACCATCTTATTTGCGGGCCTAAATAACAAAACCGAAGCAGATCGCACAGCAAACCAGTGGAAAAAAGAGCGGACACCGGCTGAATAACATGTTTATGCCCCCTGGGACACAGGGCAGTAAAGCTCTTCTCAAATGATTGTCCAAGAGGCATCTTTTAGATGTGTAATTCCCAAAAATCTTCTTTTTCAAACAAGGTATAAAGGAATAAAAAAAAAAAAAAAAAATGGAGTTAAGGGTCAAGAAAATCTTACCTGTGCTGGCTTTGCTTCACTGAACCCTATCCAGAACGCCAGCTTGCTCATTTATCAAATTCCAGCTCCCACAGCTTGAGTTCATCAGGGCATTGTGCCTCTTTCAGGACCTTATTTTATTTCTTTTTTGGACTCACTGCCCCAGTAAAAAAAAATAGTCCATAAAGTAAACACAAGCTGCCATACTCAAATTCGACAGCAATTAAGCAATCTGGTCTTAACTTGCACAACTACTTGACATTTCATCATCAGACAAACAAAAAAAAAAAAAAAAAAAAAAAAAAATCAGAAGATTATATGCACTCATATTATCGATTAAATCTGTAGGCGAACGTTGACACTCCAAATGTTTCCAAAAAACTTTTTAAAACCTAAAAACACAGCTAACGCATGGTAGTGACATGATTATGCTGAGGTTTTATTTCACTGCTTTCACTTCAAAAAAATATTGCATAAAAATTGGCAAAGCAAAATCGCTGCCTTATGTTAACCGCTAAACAAGTGATATTGGGGTATAGCTGAATGTTTTAGCAGCATGATAGTGTCTGAGATGCAACCAAAGCTAGTTCTTGGAATGAATAAAGCAGAAAACGTTTTAGACTTTTGTAATGGTGCTGATCTAAACCCTTTTCAAAATGTGTGGATTAAGTTGAGTCTCTTTCAGGAAACCACACAGTTTTTCCAAGAACTTCACTATTATCGGATGCAAGTGTTAAAATATTCAAGCAAAAATGATCCAATAAGCTTGTTAGTGGGTGCAAAAAAATATTGGGAATCTATGCACTGTACTGAGATGTGTTTTTTTTTTTTTGTTGTTGTTGTTGTTGTTTTCCTGGCAGGTTTTTGTCATTTTCGTTTGTTCGTTTTGGATGAGAAAACAGAGAAAAGGGCTGTCCTAGGTGGAGTTCTTTATCGATTTAGCTCCTGCTGTCAGTAGAGAAGATAAAACTGTAAGCTGCTGTCCCCACACGTTGAGCTCCCAGTCTTTGTGGAAAATACATGACATATCACCAATCTAACTTTGTCCTTTACTCTGGTTTTATATGCAGTTTGGGGACCTAAGAGTGTAATCTGCCTGAACTGTAAATGCATCCATACGGAGTAAAGATCTCATTCTTTGCACTTTCTACTACTTTTCTGTGTCCACTTGAGTGTAGAGTTTTCCAACAGAGGAGCNGAGAAAAAACTGGGTTTGTGAGTCACCCCTGAATGACTCTACACAAGCTTTTTAAAATCCCCCCGCTGTGAATTAGTAGTAATTTATCCTCCAAACCCAGTAGTCTGAGAGTATGATTAATTAAATATTAAGGAGGTCTTCGCAGCATACCGAACAGATGTTGTGAGTCATGTAGCTCCTTAGGACGAAGACTTTAATTAACAACATCTGACGCAGGGAGAGGGTACATCCATCTATTCCCAACAACCATGAGCAACAGCAATGAGCATCTTGGCTTTTCTTTGATCGTCTCTTCATTAAGCACAAATAAAGCTGAGTCAATAAGCAAAGTTTGTTTTAAACAAATCACTGAAGGGACGCTGTAAGATTTTTGTTTTTAGGAAAATATTTGTCACTTGTAAAAACAAAACAAAACACAAAAAAAACAGGGGTAGTTAAACTTTTCCAGACATGTTCAGACAAGCAATAATGAAGCTTTTTTTTTTTTTTTTTCTGTACAGCTTTGTGACTATCCCCGTCACCCCATCCGCCTCCAAAACTATACTTGGATATTAAAGGCGCGCCACAGACCCTGCAGTGTTATAGCAGAGGCAGTGATAATGACACAGGAAGGGAGGGGTGGAGGGAATAAGGAGTGGGAAGCTGGAGTGAAACGGGACAGGCTGAGATGTGGACTGACAGAATGATGTGATACGCCAAGTGTTTCACTGTTAGCTTGCCAGAAACAGCAGGTTCTGATTTGTGCAATTATGGCAGAGTTTTCCGGATAGGCGATGACAGGTCGGACCCGCTCTGCGGAGGGCAAAGAGTGGGAGTAAAAACCTCAGCAGAACTTTGGACAGGGACCTAAGATTGGTACAAAGAGCAGACTGTGTTGCCTAAAACCAATACATAGACATACATCAGTACCAGCTACATCTGACTCTGAAACAATGTTAATCTAACCTGAGAAAATTTAGAATAGTCCAAAAAAAAAAGAAGATAACACAGTCCAGCGGCTTGTTCACTGAAGTCGGAAATAAAAGCATTTGTGTTTTATGACACTTGACATGGCAAAATATTTGTTTGCAAGAGGGCATGAATTAATTTTCACACAGGCGTCAGAGCATAAAAATTAAATTAGGTTTTGTAAATGAATACACTGAGGCATATTGTTTTAATAAAAGTATCTGCAAAGCAGTACAAAAAAAATGTTGCTTTTGTTCATTAGAGAAGATCTGAATGTATGAGCCTTCGTGTAATTGAGGTCAAATGTTTTTGTTCCCATAAAAATGATGTAAAATATCACACGATCATAACTGCGCAGGTAAGTGCAGTCGCTGGAAAAGGAAAGTGTGCCGACTTTCAGTTTCACAACATATTAATAAAAAAACGATCTTTTGCTCATGAGCTTCAACAAATTAGCGCGACAGATTCTACACTGTTTTTATTCATTAAATGCAATCAAAACAAAGTCATGAATACACTTTGTAATTATATAGCTCGTAAGACTGCCTTTAACCTCCTGACAAATTTGTCCTCTGTAGAGGACATTTCTCACCCACTGTATACTACTGAATTAATTCTTTTTGGTGTCTACGGAGGACATTTAGGGCTTTTCAATGACACCAAAGGTGAAGGGGTGGAACTTTTGTAACTTCCTTTTCTTCATTCAGAAAAAAATGGCGTACATCAGTACAAGCACATTTTATGGGAAAAGAAAAAGTAAGTGCATAAAACTTTTGATTGTGCAAATTTTGGTTTAACATTTTGTTGGCATATTCTAAATAAGTCTCTTTGTAGCATATTAAAACATTTTATGAATTATTTTGATTGTATTTTATCATAGCATTTAAAAGTTGAAAATTTGTCCTCTGTGGTGGACATTTGTAATTATTTTTCTGTTTTGTTCTCCATCTATCCATCCATCCATCCATCCATCCATCCATTTTCTGTACACCCTTGTCCCTTAATGGGGTTGGGAGGTGCTATTGCCTATCTCCAGCTAACGTTCTGGGCGAGAGGCCGGTTACACCCTGGACAGGTTGTCAGTCTGTCGCAGGGTAACACAGAGACAGACAGGACAAACAACCATGCTCGCACACACTCCACTCACACTTAGGGAGAATTTGGAGAGCCCAATTAACCTGACAGTCGTGTTTTTGGACTGTGGAAGGAAGCCGGAGTACCCAGAGAGAACCCACCATGCACAGGGAGAACATGAAAACTCCATCCAGAAAGACCGGGGCCGGGAATCGAACCCAGGACCTTCTTGTTAGGCAACGGTGCTCAGTTTTGTCAATGTGAAATTCATTCTTATGTTGATGTTTGGATATTGTCTTCGGGACAAGCTGGTTCCCATCAAGGTTCAATTTCAGATGCATGGCATTCCGATGTCCACTGTAGTGGACACATGATATTTCAAAAATAAAAACTTTTTTTTTTTTTCAAAAAAAAAAATGTTTTCAGTATTCTAATTACCTTACAAAGATTGTGGAATTTAAAAAAAATGGTGATTGGACAATATATTTTTTTTTCTGGTAGTCAAGCAAAAATAACTTATTAGTTACATTTGTCAGCATCTCATGTTTTTTGGGGGGAGGAGGGGTTTTGCTTCACAGCTGGTGTGCAGCCCCCCCCCCCCCCCCAACTGGACTTATGAAACAGTTTTTATGTTTGTAGCTGTTGTGTACCAGTTTATTATTTCACTTCCTGTGTGAGGGAGGTTATAACGTTGTTACTGATGTCTTTCCTGCTCAGCATTGTGTTATGACATCTGTAGATTTTATGTAAAATGGAATCCGCTTTGGGTCTAACTTCATCCTCGTTGTTAGATTTTAATGACTCCACAATCTGCCACGTACCAGATTGCTTTTAAATGTGTTGAAAGGATGCAAAAAAAAAAAAGAAAAGAAAAAAAAACTATGAATTAAAAGAAGGTGTAAGATTTTCAGAAAAAAAAACAATGCAGTTAAACCAATGCCATAATTTCTACATGTCCATTTATAGGTTTAGCCTTAAACTTGTCTCAAAACACAAAGAAATAAATTAAAATTAGGGTCTCAAAACAGCATTGGAACCTCTGTTTGTCATTGTACCAGAGTGTTTTGCCATTTGCTATGAGTTGCTTGTTTGTCAGAACTTCTCAAATTCAGAAAAAAACCCAGAAGAATGTAATCTCATTGAGGAGAAATTTTTGTTTACTTGGTTTTTTTGTTTTGTTTTGTTTTTCTTGGTTATCACTACTTATTTTATTGGAAAAAAAAAAAAAAAAAAAAAAACATTTGTTCCTTTGGTTTTCATTTTGTTTTTTCCTGCCAGCATTTTGTTTTCCTTTCTGCTCTCAATCAGTTGATTGTCTTCTGCTGTGATTTGTTTGTTCTTCTTTCTCTCTTCTTTTGTCACTTTAATTTCCTTTTCTCACAATGTTTAAAGACTTTATTGGATTTGGAGGTTTTTTTCCGGTTTTTTTCCCCCTGTTTGTCAAAGGCCCTTTTTTATTTGGCCTGCTCTGCTGTGCCTGCCCTCTTTCTATTTACTAATCTTTAATTTTTGGAGTGTAACCTTTCCATGTTTTCTTCATCCTTCTTTCTGAGAGAGCTAGTACATTTTATAAATATTGTGCTGTTGTGACTCAGTAGTTTCCGTACACCAGAGTGGTGTTCCGGTCAGCCATGTCTTGGACTTGGGGACAAAAATCAGATTAGGAAAGTGAAACTCTAGCATTGAACATAGTGGTCTACAAATATAAAATGGGCTCTGAGTAAGAACTGCATATTCCATTTGACGTAACAACAGCTGTGCACCCACCTATGCTAATGTAGAAGCAGATTCCTCGGTCCACTCTGCCTCTCGCAGTCATCCCTGAGAATAAGAGATCCCAGCAGATGGAGTAAAGTGTTCAGGATGTGTTCACCAAGCCAGATCTGGAGAGAAAAGTCAGTGTTTGCTCAGCTCAGAAGACACAGCTCATCCGTCTTGTTGTTCAGTCCGCTGACACTTGCCAGGTGGATTGACGAGAGCACAGTTCAGAAATTCCTACAGTCTCAGTGTAACAGGCGCCCCTCCGGCTCACGTCTCCCATCTGTGTCTGCTGCTAATTCCAGTGAGAGCGAGAAAGAAGCTTTTTCTCCAAACTATGATTAGGCTAGAAACCAGCGGAGAAAATAAATCCGTTGGTCGAGTAATTAAAAGTATTTCAAAGCTTTCCAAAGTCAAGGCCAACACAATATACAACATAAGTAACAATAATAATAGCAAAGTTTGAATGTAATGAAGGTTCTGGCTTCTTAAACCTGCGCGACACAACTTTCTTTTAGATGTAGGCATTTTTCATTTTCATAGATTCAAGAATAAAAAATAAGTCAGAATACCTGACTTATTCTGACTCCAGAAATGTGCTAAAACACACACACGCACACACACACGCACACGACACCCCAGCATTCAGTACAGTCAGTTCAAAATTCTTCTTCAATGGAACAACGACCTCTAGCCTCAAAGAAAGGCCATCAGTTACTGACTGTGTTGAGTTGAGTCAAGGTTTTTGTGAAGACTAATTTCTTCACTACCGGTACCATAAACAGATTTTTATGTCAGTTTTTACTCCGTGGTGCATTCCAGTGAAGTCGCATACTCTATCTAGTAATAACTCCAAAAGGAAAACATATGTTTATCAATTGCTACACATATCTTATTCAGTGCTACCTAAGTCATTTTCATAAGCATTTTCAAATCATTTTAATTTTGCATGTCAGTGTTTTCGGACACAACCTTTAAGACACCCTTTGCCAGGAATGGTTCTTTCCTGGCAAAGGGTGTCAGGAAACCCCCTGCAGTTTACACCACAGTGTTTTGGAATACAGTGTGATTTACAACAGTGTAGTAAACACAGTGATCATAGCAGAAAGGAACAACTATTATGAGTTCACAAGTTCAGAGGAGGAAATAATGATTGACAAGCGGGAAAATCAAATTTTTTCCCCAGCTTGTCAGTGAGATGTCTGCCTGCTGCATCGGAGGGGGAGTTCAGTGTTGTGGTCCAACCAATGTGACAAATGGATGACAGATAACATTGCTGTCTGTGGGCTTCTGCACTTTAAAAAAAAAAAAAAAAAAACATTTCCACAAAAATTCTGACCAATGGCTGAGTAGTTTTGCATGCAGAAGGGAAGGCAAAATGTCCAGCAAGAAGGAGTGGACGCTAAGAGGCTAAAAACAAAACAATGCGATTTTTGTCACGCAACGACGACAAAGAGACTTGATTTCAGCGAGGCAGTCCGTAGTGACTCCCACGTGCATTCAAAGCCAAACAGTCAACGCGATCAGGTCACACGGGTACAGAACGTTCAGTCTCTGCCTGCGCTCTGTTTTGCTTTTATGAAACAGTCACAGAGATAAACCCACGTCTTTCTGCAAAACGTCCTCCTCCGTGCAAAATGCCGTTGCGATTTCCATCCAGGAGTTTTCAGTCATTTGTTTTTGTAGCTACTAACTGAAGAACCATACGAGCGAGCATAATTTCTCACCACGTCTGATGAACATTCCTCAAAAAAAAAAGAAAAGAAAAAAAAAGAAAAAATCCATGACTTCTGTGGATACAAGAAACGGATAGTGGAAGCAGACTAGTTCAAGCGAATTATCACCAAAAAAAGAAAAAAAACATGGCAAAAAAATTCAATTGGCACAAACATGGCACAAAAATTTACACAGAGCTCCATCAAAATAGTTTGATCCAGGCCTGGTGTGGAGAAGAGCAGGCAGGGGCCTTTCTGCGGATAAAATGACACAATCTAGATGCATGACTTCCACATAGTTCGCATGAACTAATGTGGAAGCCTTAATTCTTACTACTGCATCCAGTCAACCTGCATATGCCTTACCTTGATGACACAGGGTTTGAAATTGTATGTAAACTCTGTTTAGTCAGGGCATCATTGTGGTGGCAAGCGTCATTGTTTTGTTTAACCATTAATTGGAGAAATGTGTGGTATGGATGAAAAACCAAATGCCATCAAATCATCAAAATATGAAAAAAAAAAAAAAAGAAAAAAAATGCCCTATCTGTCCATAATAAGTACTTAGATGTTGTAACATCTGGTCAGTTTATTCTGTGTCTAAAAACTCTGCCAGCTGACATGTAGTCAGGAAAAAGCAACATTAAACACCAAACCGTAGACATGTTACTTCATCATTACCCCCAGGAGGATAATCACCTAAAAGCACTAAGTGAACAAAGAAAACGTACAACCCACAAACATGTTGAAATGAAGCAAGATTTAATTAAGGGGACTTGATTTTTCTTATTTGCATTTTCTTATTTTGGATTTTAATTGTATACTTTTGCATACTTGTTCAGTGTTTGTGTTTGTTTGTTTGTTTCAGCCACAAACAAACACTAAATAACTTTTTTTATTATTATTTATTTCTTGTAGCCAGCAATATTTATTCTATTTTAATTTGTTTTTGGACAAGCAAATGCCTAATGAGAATTATTCTAGCAAATGCTAATCCAATTTGATTGCTCTTTTAAAACAAACAAACAAACGTCCGAATAACTGACACAAATAAAACAAACAAAATAGTTAAAACGAACATGGTAAATTCTTAGTTTTTCGGGGGTATTTTTCTGTGTACTGCCAAGGTGTGGTTCTTACCTAAAACATTCAGGAATTACTGCTATACGGGAACATAATGTGGACTTATAAAGAGTTTTCGTCCAGCTATCGGCCAGAACACCGACATCCCGTCATACGTTATTAAGCAACGCACCGAGAAACTGGTGGGAATTTAGCTCACACTCGCACTACATCACTTCCAATCACCATTGTGCAAGCTGAATATAAGCAGCATGGTTTGATTACCTATTCAAAGCATTGCCACTGTGACCAATCAGCGGAGACGCAGAACTCGGTTGATATGGACGTGAACTTTGAATACTCAGTGGTCCTCTGTCCAGCCTGCCGTGTCTTGTTTTCGTTTTATTTTATTTTATTTTTTTCTACCTCCTCCTTTTTGATATCGTAGCAGTGCTGGCGACGGAGCGTAGCTCGACTCTGAGCACTCCTCGTTCCTGACAGAACAAATTAAGCTGCAGTGACAGATGAAAGGCCAAATAGTTCCTGACTGGCACAGAGGAAAGTGCTGTTAATGAAAGTCCCCTTGTTGTAAGAACAGAGTTTTGGAAGAAAGCGTCAGTGCTAGTGAAGTCTGCTATAAATATGCATTTCCTCTGTCAGCTGAGTTTATTTAGCATGCTAAAATGAGGACAGCTTTTTGGAGCTGCTCTGCCTGATAAGTGTGCGAGTTTTTGCAGAAGTGGCACGCAGTACAAATACGTGTTACATTTATTTATTTATTTATTTATTTATTTATTTATTTATTTTTAAGGTCTTCAAGCATTTAAAACTGAGAATGAAATGGATTTGTTGCTCCATCCGCGAGCTAATTGAAGGTGAGGTTAAAGTTTTCTTAGGAGTATATTAAGCAGCTGCTTAAACCGAGAACTGTAATTAATGAGATGACAGCTTCATTAACACGTGCCGAGGAGCGGAGTTCGTGATTAACAGACCATCTGATTTACTTCATCGTATGTGTGTGCGTATAACCCAGCCCCGCTCTTTTAAATGAGTTGCAGTGAAACCGCTTTCCCAGGGGACATTGTCAGAAGCTGTCAACAGCTGTTGTAGTACTTTCTGCTTGTCCACTAAAAAAAACCAGTCATTGTTCACAGAGTTGACAGCTATTGCAGTGAGTGGGTGGTCGACAGAATGATTACTGCAGTTATGCTTGGAAAAAAAAAAAAAGTGCTACGTGAGGCAAGAACATTTGTTAGTCCTTGTTTTCGTTTATCATCTTGCCTTTAGCTCCGTGCTGACTTCTTCATAATTTACTGACTTGCATAACAGTGCAGATACAAATTAACACCAGTCAAACCAGAGTCCCTCCTCAGCTCCATTTTTTTAAAATTTTTTTAAGGTGGTTGGTTTATTGTACCAGTTATAAGCTGCTATTATTTTACCTACAGTAGATAATAAAAATTGTGATTTTATGACAGCTTTTGACTCCACCAACTTACTTCTGCAGAATCTAATTATTCACATAGTTGTGTTGCCAAAAATACGTCCTGTGTGTATATTTTAAGGATTACATTTAAAAAACAAAAAAACTTTTCACAGCCTTGTCATCCCCACACCAAGTGCCAACAAGTTTTGAATAGCTGGTGTTGAATTCTCATTCTTAAAAAAACAAGTACTGATCACAACCATTCCAAAAACTATTTGCCAAAATGGAGTCACGGCAAAAATGAAAGAAATGATTTCTCTGAAAACTTTTAAAGCTTTTTGGTTTATGGAGAACATGATAATGTGGTTGTTTCTGCTTGAGGAAAGCGGACATGTCTTTAACTCTCATCACAAGTGATTCACTTCCTAACAATGAAATACATCAGTGAACATTTTACGTCAATATCACATAAATAATTTTCTTCGTGAGCCTCATGAGTAAAATTTAAGCCTGAAGGATGAATCTCTTCCTTCCTGTTAAATTAATTCCCATCATGTACTTAAGTAGACTAGCAGATTTGTGTTTATTTCTCAGATTTAGATTTCTTTTGTACCAATAAAAAAAAAATCACCCTTTATTTGAGGAATATATATTAAAAAAAATGTAAGAGAATTGGTAACTAATACAATCAAGAATTCATTTTAGTTTTTATCACATAAGTTTTTTCTGAAAGATTTGATGAATTAGAAATAGATATCCACACATGAAGCAATAAAATACAATACTAATTAGTACTACAATAACCTAACTATTGTATTAGTAATGATATCGTGTTGTAATTAGTGGGGAATTACTTATCATGGCAGGAGATGGTAAAAGCTAAGTTTTCCCCGGTTCAGTTGATAAACAAATAAACCCGGGGCGGGTTAAAAAAAGAAACCAATAAATCTGAAATATTGCCAATGTTTGCCTTGTTTTATTTTATTTCAGCAGCCCTCATTAACACACCTCTCACATTTTCTGAGGTGCAGAACCAACACACTCAGAAGTCCCAGAACTGCTATGGCGGAACTCTGCTCATTAATGTCTAAGCTGAATAGCTGATGGGGTTCTACATGTGTAGCTTGGCGTGGCCCTGTTCACTGGGATTTGCCAGAATCAAATGGACAGATGGCAGAGGAAAGCAGCTGTGTCTAAGGGACATACAGAGGGGCCACAGAGATGTGTCTGGGACCCAACCCTAAGATTTAGCTTGACATGGAAAGAAGTCAGATGGAAAACAATAGACAAAGGTCTCAAAGTTTACCTCTCCATGCACACAAGTGGGCAACAAGCTGCAGCGTGCGTCACTTATTTGAAGCGAAACTTATCATTCCTTTCGAGCTCACACAGAGGCTTCATTCAAACGCCTCCTCTCTTTTTTCTTTTTCCTCATCTTATTCAGGTTTCTTCAAAAACCCATTCCTAAAATCTCCTCTCAAACTACGTTGACTAGTTTTCTCTGATATCTCCCAGTACCAAAATGTATGGTCCAGGGACACTTCAGGCTTTTTCCTCATCCCAGTTGATGTGCTATTTGGCAGAAGGGATGCATAAGAATGAGCATTTAGCAGCGTTCGGAGTCCAACTGGGGGGCCTAGCTTGAGAAATGAGCTGGCAGTTGCAGATAGGCAGGCAGACTGATGGAGTCACTCAGATGGGTTCTGAGGGAAAATTTCACTGCTTTTCTGGGGGGTAAATCATGCTGTATGGTAAAGGGGTGAAAGCACAAGACAGCCTGAGCCTGCGACTTCTGCTGCGCCTCATATTAATGTGAGCCAAGATGTCTGCTCTGCCATATGATTTTGTTATCTCTTGCCATCTCTTTACTTCTTTCTTTAACGTTGGATCTAACTGAGGATAAATTATATCTTTCCATGTTTCTGGCAGAGAACATGCATCCGTTTCTGCTTGATTAAAGGATAGATGTGGCGGCTATTATTGCTAACCAGAAGGCAAAATGAAGACTAAAGCTCCATCAACGTGCATCGCTTTCCTTTTTCAAAAGTTTAACAGTTGTTCTCCAAACAACTTGAAGTTCTTTGGAGAGTTTCCGGATGACAGTCTGAGTTGCTCCACTTAGAGAACTTGCCATATCTAATTAAGCGTGGTTTCCAAATGAGCTAGTAAGCAAAGAAAGGTCCAAATACAGTCCGTCCAGAAAGTATTCACAGCGCTTCACTTTATTCCGCAGTTTGTTGTATTTTCTTATGTTACAGCCTTATTACAAATTGTATCAACGGTATTCGCTTCACAAATAAATAACCCATTATGGCAATGTGGAAAAAGTTTTTGAGATTTTTGAAAATTTATGAAAAGTGTAGAAAACACATTCATGCAAGTAGTTTCGGTCTTTACTCTGCAGTTATAAAATGAGCTGTTTCCATTGTTCATCCTTGAGATGTTTCTACGAGTTAAATTGAGTTCAACTATGCTAAATTCAGTTGACTGGACTTGATTTGGAAAGGCAGAGACTTATCTTTAAGGTTCCACAGATGCAGGACAGAGGTGAAACACAAAGCATGAAACCAAAGGGAAATCAAACCAAACCAAAGGGATTTTCTGTAGATCTCTGAGACAGGGACACAAATCTGAGGAAGCATACAGAAGCACTGATGTTATTGCAGTTAAAAAAAAAAAAAAACATCTATTGAAATACTGATGAATTTCAAGTTAACAATTATTATCTATTTATCTTTTACAGAGGGAATAACCAAAATGAGGCCTGCGGATTTAGTGGAAGACACACACATACACACTCACATTCCCAGTAAACAAAATAAGTCATGTGAAAACCCAGTTTTTTGTATCTGTATTTAACTCTTCTGTACTTTTGTGTTTTCACTAACATAAACATATATTTGAAATATGAATGTAACATTGTTACATGCGATATTTCCATTGGTTCTGGACCTTCAGAAGTCGAAGGTTTTGCTGTTTCTTCGTAGACATAGCCGTGTTTCCCCGGAGCTTCTACAATGGAAGTCGTGCTGCTGCTTCGCTTCCTAAAGCTCTCTTTGGACAATCCGTCAGCTAAGTTGGACAGTCACATCTTTCTTTGATCCGTTGCAGGTACGCCTCGCTCTGTCCAGCTTCAGATGATTGATTGAACAGTTGTCTCTGAGATGTTCAAAAGTCTGGACGCTCTCCATGACCTAATCCTGCTTTAGATGTTTCCACAACTTTATCACTCATCTGTCTCCTGTGTTTCTTGGTGAACTTTTTGCTCACTCGTGTTCTTTAATACACTCGTGAGGCCTTTACATAAATGCAAAACAGTTGTCTTTAGGTTTAGATTGGTCTTCACAAATATGGACTTTATTTACAAATTTTGGAAGTTGTTTGCTTTCGATTTTATTTATATCTAGATAAAAGTGGTAAAACATTTTCCAAAACTTGTATTTTATTTCCACTTATTAGTGCTTTATTTTATGTTGTTCCATCCCAATAAATTTCTATATAATAGACTGAAATTTGTGATGGCAAAAATAGGAAAAACTTTGAGGCGTGTGAATACTTATGCAATACAATGCATGTGAACTTTTTTTAATCAACGCAGACGTCGTTGCCTGTGTTTGTGGCTGTTTGAGAGAAAATGGACGAATCATTTACAGTCTGAGGGGTCACTTATCGACTGAATCAAATCCCTTGGCAGGGCCCAGACAGAACGAAAGCTTAACAAGATTACTGTTATATATAGCAGCTGTAATGGGAACCTCTCTGGAGATTCTGGCGCTGCTGATTTGTCCTCGGCTATCCAGATTTGAGCATTTTGCACACCATCTCCCTCCGCCGGGAAGCTCCTGATGCATTACAGCTGCAATGGATCAATCAATCTGCCCACTCCCCGCTTCCCCATCTCTGCACTCACTGCCTGCCAGGACAGTGATTCCTCAAGCCCGGCGCTCTGATTCTCTAATGCCCGGGCATGCCTGTTCACCTCAAGCACCGGTTATGTGAGCCGCTAACAGAACGGGCACTTTGTTGCTCCCTCCCCGAAACCCTCACTGTTAGTGAAGTCAGGTTAAAGCAGAGAAACTAAAAATCAAAGAAGTGGGAGTAAGGAGGTTCATATTAGAAAAGAAGGTTTCTGACACACTTGTTTTGATAAATGTACCCCTCTGCAGTGGTGAGTGACGAATTATCAGGGACCTAGATGGTTCATTCATCACTGTCAGTCCTGTGGCGCTGGTGTGGCGTTTCCAGTCCACCAGCCAGTTGTGGCACCATTTCGGCCTTATCACCTCCACCTGGTCCTGGAGATTTACAAAAGGGGGAAAAGAGAGAGAGCGAGAGAGAGAGAGAGAGAGAGAAGAGACTAGAGTATGATACACAATACCTGAGGGAGAGCAGCTGAGACTTTTGCCAGAGCTTGAGCTCAGTTTGCCTCCTGGCAGGAATTACTGAAACTGACGTATCCAAGGATTTATTATATCCCTACTTTAATGGCCAGACCGATTAATACCATAAGAGGGCTATGGGTTATCCACGAAACCACTACCAAACAGCTAAAGTTAAATTAGGGCCACCAAACACACGGAGCAAAGGAGTCTTTAACAATTAAATGACAGATCATGGAAATTTGTTTCTTTCTCAGCCTAAAGCTCAGGCTAACCTCTAATTAGGAGAGGGCTTTAGAAATAAAAATCTTTTCTGCTTCTCTGTCGAGCTACAGAGACTGTCCAGCAGCAAAAACACATATTAAGAGTGTGCCTTAGTCCATAAAAGTCTCTGTGTTGGTGCCTTTCCTAATGGGCATTACAGATACAGATAGAGACTAAAGCTACACACACGTGCACTTAGCAAATACCAACGTATACCAATAACCAAACCTCTCATTTCCATTTTTCACGGTCTGTTTCTTCTTTCATGTTCACGTTCTCCCTTCCTGGCTTGTGCGCTCAGTCCCAGCTGTGCACACAAGGGAAGGTGAAGGTAATAGTTTTTCAAGTGACGTGCCCATTCTTTGACACAGACGGCAGAACGAGCCGAACCGGTGATGGATAGGAAGCGGACAGCCGGCGACAGGTTGGAGAATGACGGGGTGGCGTGCACCCGACGGAGACACACCTAATTCCCAGGTCTTATATTGTCAATAAACAGCAGCCAGTGGCACTCAATTAGAGGAGTTTATTGACTACGCTCCGTGCCTGTGTCAGATGTCAGCTGGAGACGCAGCATGATGTCCTACAAAGACTTTCTCTCTGATTGTCAGAACAAGATTGGAAAAGATGAAATAATAAGAAAAGAGGCAAGTGTTAGTCATGAATAATATAGAGGTCATACTTGATTAGAGGAAATTAAAAAAAAAGTGGATATAGGAATACGGTAGGGCTCAGGTCATTTCTACAAACTCCGCAGACTCAAATATGAAATCTGAGTTTTAACAACAACAACAATCTACTGCTTACCATTTCTTCACGTCTCGATTTATAGCCACCACAAACGACAAGTTACAGTAGTTCTGCGCAATCTACTCATTCTCAAATGACCAAATTTATGATCAAGCACTTTCAGCAGAGCAATGCTAAAATATACATTTGATTATTTACAAATGTGTGTTATAGAAACTAGCATTCACTTGCAAATTCCACCCCGTTATCAGGTAAAAAAAAGTGTTGTTAAAGTGACCTAATGAGCCGTGATAAAAAAAAAAAATTGTCTTCTTTATCTGCTTTCTAAGCAAAAACAGTTGTTTATTTTTAATCAGCTATGTTCATTTATTATTATTATTATTATTATTATTATTATTATTATTATTATTATTATTATTATTAGCACAGGCCCATTTCCTCCTGGAAAGGTGGAAACAAAAAGAACTACCTGATCATCTGGTCTTTTTCAAAGTGAAATAATTTTTAGAAAAGTAGCTGCCTTTAGAAACTAAAGGGTGGTCAGTCATTTCAGCTTGCCATTTAGTATTTTAGGTTTTAAGATTTTCTTTAATGCAACACAATCATTACGATCCCAAAAAAGATGTCTTTACAGCAGTAAGCTGCACATGCGCTGACGTTTTAAGAGCCAACTTTGCTTTAAATTACAGCTTTTCAATTTTACCGCTCCATTGGGTTTGAAGGTTTAGCAGCCTTGAATGTTCACAAAACATTGTTTTCCTAATGCACAATGCTGCAGTGATGTTTTATCATCCATCCTGACCATTTAGTTTGGACTGTGACCATTTAGAATGCCTGTTCCAAAAGGTCCAATGAAATATGACTGGTGAGAAATTTGTGAACTAAAGTCCAGGAGGGAAATGGGGGAAACTCAGATATCCTTCTCCCCAATGATGCTTATTGCTACAGAGAGTGCAGGGTGTCATGGCTTGAAAATGTCAACAGAATTTAAAAAAAAAAAAAAAATCAAATATGAGAGGTTTCCCAACTTGACAGCCTCCTCTCCACAACTATCCTAACACGAATGTTCTGTGACTATGTGAGGAAACTCTAGTACCGATGAAAACCGATGAGTTTTGCAAACTCTACACAGAAACACCCTAACCTCGACTCCAAATTGCACCACTATGCAGCCTGTGTTCTTTGATCTCCTTTTCTTAATTGGGACCACCACTCAGGTCTACCACAGGCCTTGTCCTTTTTGAATAATTCAGAATCAACCAGCTCATCTAATGGGTAATGGTGGAAATAAATGAGGACATTCATAACCAGTCCAGGATGACCAGATACTTAGCAAATGACTTGAATTTCATTTTGTTCTTATAGATTTGCTGTTAACCTTTCAAAAGGTGAAAACAAAACAAACAAAAAAAAAACTCCTGTGTTGCCAGTGTTAGGGAGGTGCCCCTTTTTGGACAAAACAATTTTAGAGCCACTGCTGGAACTGTCTACTATGTTCTCTTTTTCAGTGCATAAAGGGACATGGCTTCTGTCTGCTGTGCTCCTCTCTGGGACAGAGATTCTGTGTGTGAGCTCTGTAGACTCAACTTGAGCTGTGGCTGTAGCTCCTCCACAGTTACCAAGGGTCTCTTGGCTCTGACTCAGGACAGACCTCTGAGACGGGACCTGCCTCAGAGTTAGGACCTGCCTTTGAGTGAGGACAGACCTCTGAGACAGGACTTTTGAAAATTGTCTAATATTTTCCATGTCACAGACAACCAAGTATACCATCAAGAAATGTTGCTTTATGCAAACGTTATGAACTTACTAGACTGAAACTCTACTGAACTCCACAGGGATTTACTTGCTTTTCGAGATATAATTATGATCATTAGTGCACAGCACGGTGCAAAGCTACAGCTGCCATGGCACACAGCGAACATTTATTCTTAGGCAAGCAGAGCTGGCCAGTGTTTCTTTATCCCAACAGGAAGCCTATTAACCAGAGGGAATCTGACTCACCTGTCTGGGGTATAAAAAAATGTTGCTACCCAACTATAACTATAAATGGGCCACAATTTCTTGAGTAAAACTAAATATTAAGAAGTTTTAAAAGTAAAATAGAGATTATCGCTTTCTATTAACAGTATAACTAAAATACGTACAAAAATTTGACTATTTCCTGTGCATGTGTTGCACTTAGTACTGTTGCCTTGCAGTGAGAAGACCCTGGGTTTGAATTCTGGTCTGCGGTCTTTCTGGGTGGAGTTTGCATATTTTTCCAGTCCATGCATGGGTTCTCTCTGAGTACTCCTGCTTTCTCCACGCTAGGCTAACGGGTCTTTCTAAATCTACCTTAGATGTGTGTGCATCCTTGTTTGTCCTGAGTGTTTCCGTGTTTCCCAGCAATAGACTAGTGAATTGTCCAGGTTATTCCCAGCCTCTCGCCTAATGGATAATGACTGTTTTTCCAATTAGTCGTGGAAAATGCCACACTAATTGCTTCCATTGGAAAGCTTGCATCAAACACGCTAAAACAGAAAAAAGAAATGTTGGAAGTGGCATAACCTCACAGTAAATTATCTTGATAAAAAAACATTAATGAGTATATTTATTTGTTGCTAAAATCTTTTGAACAAAACTTCTTTAAGCCACAAACATAGACTCAATTCGTAAAAAAAAAGAGGAAAACTAAAGCCTCTTTAGAAAATAAAAACTTACTTTTTAAGTTAATCACTCCAACACCAAGTTTTGCTTACTGTCGGCGTGATCTATATTTGACAAACCTTAACGTCTTAGGCTGAATCCCACTTGACAGGGTTAACCTTAACCTATATTTATTGGCACCTAATCAAGATGGTGGTTAAAATATGGTGACAAGAAATGGGACACCTCATGAAGAAGCTGATGGATTATGAATTTTTAACTGATTACTACCACATAAGCATAATATATAGCATGATGTATCAAAATATGGATTTTGTTTTCAAAATCCATATTTTAAGTATACAGGTACATCCACAAAATGTGAATGGCATAAAAAGGCTCAGAGAGATAGTGAAAACCTAAAGATCAGAGTTTCAGAAAACGTTTTAATTCTGACCAAGTTAATTATTGGAATCACATGGGGTCAAACCCTAATCAATTAACAGCTGCAAAATTGTTCAGAAGACAGTCATTATCAGTCTTGATGATCAGGGTAAGCCATATTAAAGGCACTGTTAAAGTCGGTGGTTCACAGATTGATATATCCCAGGATAACCCCAGAAAGTTGAATGGACGGAAAAAGTGTGGTAGAAAAAACGTGTTTCACTAACAGGGATAATTGCAGGATTATCCGGCTCACGTAAGGCAAGGCAAGAGTCAGTGAATCAAGAGCCATATGCACAGCAAACACTGCACCTTATATTTGGCTCTGCTAAATAAATAGAAAAACAAAAAAATCCAAAAACTTGATCTGAGCTGACCAAACTGATTTTATCCTAAATGATGTGAGAGTTTTCAGGTTTTAACTTTAACGCTTTCTTGCTTTTTAATTGCATTTTTTTTTTCAGTTAGATATTAAATATCTGGCCAGTAACATATCGTGAGGTGTAAAACCGGCAAGAATGCAAAGAAAAGCAAATCTCCGCAATCGTGTCTTGAAGTATTGAGTTATTTTCTTTCCCACATGAGCTTCAGGCAATATTGAAATGCTGCCGGACTTTTATGGGTAATGATGTCTTAAAATATTAATTACATTGGGATTAAAATTTATAGCCAGACTCAGGTAGGAAAAAAATAAAAATCTACATTTCCAGACTTTCTCTGAAAACACTGCTCCTCAAAGTGCACATCGGAGCCAACATTTTAATCCTGGATATTGTCAGTGCATCTGATTTAAGATAGAACAAAGCCCTTGTGTTTTCAAGTCCACGTTCCAAACTGGGAGCCGTCCAGATGTAAAGGTTGGACTCGCATGGAGGCAAACAATCCAACTGCCAAAGTCACAAATGAGGGCCGGCTGCAGCCAAGTGGACATTTGTTTGCCAAGAACAACTAATTATTGCATTAATTGGTCCAGCATGTTCAAATTATTTATGATGATGAGAATCAGAATAAAACAGCTTCTGGTAAATGATGGGTCTGACCATCAAATATCACCTCCCTCTGTCCCGTGCTGTAAAACAGAAAAAGAGTGGTGAACGTCCAAGGATGCAAAACACTGTGAAGCACCAAAACACATAGATAAACAGACAAATAATTAGTGTTTATTTGTTAGAAGGAAAGCATTAATCAGTAAAACCTCAGACATGTGTAACACTTGTCCAATTTGCCGAAACACAGTTATTTACCCCAGTGATGCAGTGTGAATGATTTTAGGTGCTGTTTTTGCTCTACATCCCCCTTGTAAATCAGATCCACTTGATCATTTTTGGCTAAAGAGCTCTGTCCAATCTCCTGAGCTCCAAAGCCTTGCTCACCACTCCACCAACCAGATTCTGTTGATTGTGCTGATTTCTACATCACAAATCAAACTTTCATGTTCTAACAGAAGAATAACCTTTAAAGCAAACCATTATTGCCTTGCAGAAAGGTGAACTTTGATGGTTTTCAATCAGATGTTTGTATGATTTATCATGTTTCCTTCCGCGTTATAGTTATGCTCTACTTTGTGTCGGTACGTATGTCACATCAAATTCAAATAAAATACAGTGAGATGGAGTCGGATGTGTAAAATAGGAGACAGCGATTTATCCATCTGTAATTAAGATATTTCAAAGAATAAACTGCAAGAAAACTTGAAGAAGGATAGGACCTAAAGTAAAATAAATAAATAAATAAAAAAAAAAAAAAAAAAAAAAAAAAAAAAAAAAGAACGTTTTTTTTTAAACACACCTTTGGAATTAAAAACGGAAAACGCTCAATCATTTAATTGCTGCGACACAGGCTTTCAATAAATTTCCGTCATGCCCAAGGCACAGCCTCCCACAAGTTTCCCCTTACTGCTCTCATAACTTGCTCGTAGCATAGCCAATGAGCCACAAGAGACAAATAAAACACACATTTGTGTATTTTATCTAAACAGAACATATATATAGCTTTTGAATTTATTTTGCACGGCGGAGCACTTATGTCCCCAACCATTTTTCATCCTGTTTCCGAAGATTACTTTGTATTACCAAACCACAATAACTGTAAATAAATAGAAGTAACTGCGCTGGCTTGAAGTCTAAAACTATCTTGCTTAGCTAACCTTGTAACACGGTTGCTTTCCTCAGCAACTAACGGGCATTTTCCATTCAGCCTCTGCAGCTTGTTTAGAACATCGCTTCAAAGCTGTGCTGCAGATAAAATTGTGCAATTAAATAGGACAAAACAGCGTGAGGAGAAGCTTGGTTTGGCGTAAATCAATAGGGTCAAACGAGGAGGAAGCCAGCTATGTGGGAGAGATCAGAGGCAGAGCCTCACCTGCCTCCCCTGACCGCACGTCACTGGTTTTTACCTTCATTTGACCTTTAAGTACATTTCGTACAAAGCAGGAAAATAATCTAAGGCACACTAGAGTTTAAATCTATAGCCTGACCTGAACCCTATCTGGGTTGGATTGGGTCAAAATTATATGCTTTCATGGTTAGGTTGGGCAGTGGCGGAACAAGTCGGCATCAGGGCGGGGGGCAGGGCTAATGACCGGGCCCTGTGTACCCAAATTAACAAAGCTCATAAAAACATAATTTTATAAAATAAAGTTATGCCCGCAACAGCGGGGCTTACAAGCTTCGGCACCATTGAGAGCCAGGTTGAGTCCATCAGACTTCCTAAGTATCTGACTGATGGTGACGTTGTGGATGGTGGGTGAGTCATAAAGTTAAATGTAAGAATTAAAATAAAGCCAGTCATGTAGCACAACATTTTATTCAATATTTTACACCCACTATGTCACTAAAATCAGTGGGTCTTGTAAAGCTTTTAGCATCCATGAGTCAACAATGACTGGGGCAGTCTACTATGTAATCTACTGGGGGACCCCTTGTTTATAATCTACATACACTGTACTCAAGAAGGCCCACCTTCTCCAGCTCTCACCAGACGTGACACTGACTTGGATCTCTCAAACCATATTCTGCCTCCCATCCTGGCCCCGCCTTGGCCAGGTAGAGAGAGACAATGAAGTGCACTGCACAACTAAGGTACACCGTCGCACCTTTCTAGACCAAATGTAAACCCTAAAAAACACCAGCATGTCCACCTCTGACTTATTCAAAAACAAAGATGAAGTCAAATTGTGGACTTCCATCCCATTGAAATGTTGTACCATGAGAACTGATAACATTACAATGAAAGAGAATGTTTCTCTATTTGTGAATTGAATTGTGCCTGTTAGAAATGCAATTTAAATCCTGATGAAAATGAAACTGTTTTCCTACTTAATTTATATTGAATTTGCATCATGCTAATTCCAGATATCCTGAATCAGTGATGTCACATGATCCTTAGTGATGTGTTACTCCAATATGACCACTTTCAGTTTCCAAACCAGAAGTCAGATTAGAGTTGCTTATTTAAAGTCACCGTGTATTACTATTTTTGTCATCTTCCATTGTAATTTAATGACATATTTGCGATCTTCTTACGCTGCAACAAGTCACATTTTCAGCATAAGAACAATCCATGTGGAAACACACCAAGCAGCCAGCATCAGAATGCAGATGACCTGGAGATACTGTCAGTATTTTGCATTTGTGCAAGCTAAAGAAGACAATATTAAGGTTAAGAGGACATGGAAATAATGATTGACAGGCTGAATTTTTTTTATTTTATTTTATTTTTCACCTGTGGAAAAAATCTAATGAATGGGGCGTTCTCTTGCCGCATCCGACTAGAACTGAGCAGGGGGAGTTTCAAATTTCGGTAAGTACTTCCTCATGGCTTCAGACAATTGCTCCATAAAATCTGCTTGTCTGAAAAAGCCGTGTTCTGACTTTCTATGGTACCCCACGATCCATCCAGGCTTGCACAGATAGTCAGAACAGGTATATATTTGAATCTTTGACAGCCCTGTAAAATATGAGTCAAATTTCTCACAAGAACACAGTTTTCTCTCAGCCTCTTCTACCAGTCAACTTCTTTTAACAAACTACTCAAACAAAAAGTGGTACAACAAAAACAAGGTTGTTTCTTCAAAGTCCACTGCAGTGGCATAAATTCAATTGAGGCAAAATTCTGTTTGTGGCCCGGCAACAACAAGATGGGGCTTATTAAGTAAAATGGGGAAACAGTGAGTGAAAAAGCTCATGCAATCGCATTAGAACTGGATCTGGGAGAGCTGGCGCAATAATGGTGCAGAGGGTTGGGTCAAATTACAACGGAGTAGTAAAGGGTTTAGTGGACGATGAAAGCCTTCGGAGACGGTCGCAGACTGACTCTGAGGCTAAATAACAGTTATGAAAGATATTGGATGTGTTGAAAA
Source organism: Poecilia formosa (assembly GCF_000485575.1). Classification (NCBI taxonomy): domain Eukaryota; kingdom Metazoa; phylum Chordata; class Actinopteri; order Cyprinodontiformes; family Poeciliidae; genus Poecilia; species Poecilia formosa. The sequence goes on from NW_006799946.1 coordinate 1,978,873, forward strand.
TGGAGTGCATTGGAAATGGAGGGTGAAACAAGGCAAGAGAGAAAAGCTAGGACAAGGTTACACGAAAAGCAGATGCAAGGTAGATACTTGAGATAATTATCTCAGTAATTGCAAACAAAAAATAAAAGATTTCATTCCATAAAATCTTTCTTCTGGAATTTGACCGACCTTTTCTGAAGAAATCCAAAATGTTAAGGATCGGATAGACTAAATGTGTAAAAGGTTTATCTGTACTATTGACCATGTCTGATTGCAGGCTAAGCTTTCCAATTCTGTTCCATTTCTTTAGGTTTAAATTAGACTTTATTATAAGTATTCAACAATGCAATTTGAAATATGTTTGTGCTATTTCACTATTTCGAACCTTTCTTTCAAATAAAGAAAAAAAAATTATATATAAACTACAAGGCTGTAATCTTAAACCAAAGTTTGCAAAAATATTTAAACCTTTTCTCACCACCACATTCCTCTCCCTGATGATCACCAGGGTGAAACATACAGCAGATTAATATGTGAATAGAGCCCAAGTTGTGAAGCACTCACAGTGATTGCTGTGAACATCTTCACATGCTGCATGACGGATGCGTCGGCACAGTTGAAAAACACATATATAGGAGGGAGCGCATTGTCAGGGATCGCTAAGATCTTCTGGCCTGAGGTGATGATTGACTTATAAACTGATTTGGAATCCGCAGAACATTTCTCTTGGATCATGTGCTGAATTGGGTTTCGTATTGGAGAGACTGACCCGGTTATAGGTGTCGGTTTTAGTCTGTATGAAGTGTCTGTGTTGTTGATGTCATGTTATACTTTAAAATGTTAGAATAAACTCTGAAAATGTATGACGTGGAGCATCGACTGTCATCTCTGTGTGATGACATCTCACGCATGGAATCATTGAATGCGGGAGCATAAGAGAGTATAACGAGCCAGAAGTTAATGATTTTATTCTCTTAACATTATCCATATATCAGAGATATTGCAGCCAGAGTTGAGCACAATAATGCGTATTGTCCCGGATGCCATGTTAACATGACGAGTGGAAATAC
>NW_006799946.1:1980840-1997050 GCF_000485575.1 Poecilia formosa
TCAATACATCACCTTAAGCCTAACAAGTAGTCTGTAGGCTACCGATGTTGTTGTCTATGTTCAGGTACGTATTATATAGATATATGAGTGCATGACAAAACCTTTCAATGGCTGCTCTTGTCCTTGATAATAAAATGTCAATAAACCATGACGCATTCAGTGGAGACGTCTCCATGTACACATTAACTTAGAAGTATTTGACGTATACCAGAGTTAACTTCATCAGACATGGCATTCATTCGAAAGTTGGGGCATGGAGCAATGCAGAGCCACGCAGTAATCTGAACAGGAGCCTCAAACCTAGTTGGTACCAATTTCACAGCTGATTGCTATTCACCGGTTAATTCATAAACTGCCGACCGAACTACAGTTCCTATCTACCGGGTTCCTGTGTTTCCCTTGACGGCGCCGCGGTGCAAATAATCTGTCCTTCTTGACAGGAAGGCTGTTTTGTTTTATTGAAGTGGTTCTCCTGATTGAATTAGCATTTCAATTCAAGGCAGTTTTCAGTTGTGTTTATTTATGCTATGAGTGCCTATTCTCAATAAAGGTAATCTCGGGGTGCTACACAAGATACAGCCTGAATCAATCAAGTTTTCTGGCTAAAAAAAAAAAAAAAAAAAGTAAAAATGAAAAAAAATACACTTCTAAAACTTAGGTACATAAACGTAGTAGGGTGCTGCAGTTGACATTGAGCTTAAACATGAGACTGGTCTTGTTTCTTAAAAAAAAAAATAAAAAAAAAAAAAAAAAGTAAATACACTAAATCAAATATTTCCTTCAGTCAGTCTTTCTGTGAGATGCTGTTTTAATCACAGACATGGAAGGCACAGGCTAATTCTTCATCCAAATTAAAACTTTTACCGGCAAAGAGTAAAAACTCCACAACTCTTCCAACACCACTTTCTCAATCGGACTTTGCAGGGAATACCAAATGCAAGATGCTGTGGTGGGAAAAAAAAGGCCAAAAACAATTGATCTCAGACAGACCTAATGGTTTCTCTAAAAGCAAGGAGATCCAACTGCAAAGGCTCATGCTAAACCTGTCCTGCAAGAGGTTTCTTTTTGTTAGAAGCAAAGCATTGCCATTATGTCTCTCCAGATATTTGGATCCGACTGTTCTGTAAATTGCCTTGAGATGTCATTTGGTGGGAATTAGCGCTATATAAATACATTTAACTGAATTCTCAGGCTGAAACATCAGAGACAGTTGCATGTAATCCAAGGAGACCGAAGTCTAATTAATCTTCTTTGTTGAGAAGACCTTGAGATACCTTTGACAAAGAGGGGACACGGGCTCAATGATGTCTCTGTAGGACGACTCCAGTGTCTCAGCAGCCTGGCTGCCTGGATGTCTAGCTCTTGGAGAGTAAAAGTACAGCTCCCTGACAGTCACTTTGTGTCCTTGTGTCAGTCGGGACATGATGCCTATCAATACCTGGAAAGATACACTCTGTAAGAACAGGAGATAAAACCGAACTGATTAAACAGAGCTGACTGCCTCTACCTTTCACCAAATGACAACGTGATTGAAGACTTTAAATAGCAAATATGGAGCGTCAGAGTGAGATGATTTACTCCTTGGCTGTTTTTTTGTTTTTTTTTTCAGCAGTTTTTTTTCAGAGATAAAAGAAACCATAAGTTTCTGTGGGTATTGATCCAAAGGGAGACAAATAAAAATATAAATAAAAGAAAAAAGGAAAGAATAATGATAAGACGTTAAATAGTTGAAGCTCTATAAACATCCCGATGTTGTTTTGTTTTTGTTGCAAGGCGTGAAAAATTCAATTGTCCTCCGTCGTAATTAAAGTGTCATTGCAATCAATGTCAATGAATGACAGGAATCGCAGGAAAAGTTCTATCAAGTGCGTGTTTATATTGTTTTTTTTTGTTTTGTTTTTTTGTTTTTTCTGGGGACTAAAAATCCTGCCACCTAAACATTTCAGTAGTCCAAACTTATTCTAAGATCTAAAACCTGCCAGTTTCTACTTCCACCATGCTTCTTATTTTCTATTAGTAACAACTTCCTCCTTCCCAGGATGTTGTTCTTTTGGATGGTGGCTATTATAGGTTGTTTGGTGGGGGCGCTTGGGGTTATATGGTCCCTCATGCCCGCAGCTCTTATCCAAAGTGATTCCGACAGGCGCATTAAAATGCAAATTCATGTCTGTGCGCTCTTTGCCATTTTGTCACTTCTTTTCTCCTTGTGTGGCATGTTGAGGGGAGAGGAATTAGAGCGCTGGCCCTGGGGTTGAATATTCAAATGGCCACCTGATTTCCCAGCAGAGCAGCATGAGCCAGGTTTCCATTTACATAGGTCCGTTTTCCTCATTTACTGCCCATCAACGCTGACTGACTCAACCTCAACTATCCCTTGGACCATTTATAAAACTTTTAACTCGCACTGTGATACAGTCAAATAGTGGACTACCCACTTTACATCAAAAATGGCCCATTCACCAAATTTGAGACAGCTAAATAAGGGTATTAAAAAGTCATTATTAAAATAATCCTGTGGAAGCTCATTAGCACTACTGGTTCTAAAAGTTTGTCGGTAGAGGTCATTGGTTTCAAGTGGCACTGGAGGGGTTACATGGGGTTGAGAAGCCAATTAGATATAATTAATATTTAATACCAAGCTTGAGTACAATTGGATAATAAGGAATAAAGCTTATGATGAATTGGAGTGGACTGATGCTTCTTTTTTGACTGAGAAAAGAATGTTAGTCCTCTGAGAATACGTTCTCCAGTTCAAATTACAAACGGTATAATGGTTGTAGTCCTACAAGCAAAGACATTTGAGAAAGAAATCAATTTTAAATTTACATTAATATGACTGCATATTTTGGAAACTATAATTTTGAAGGGTGAGGACATTTTTTTTTTATATATACATTTGATGGGACGTGCGTCAGTATTCAACCTCATTTGATGTCTGCATGAGAGCATTTGGGTTGGGATCTGGACAGTGGTCTAACATGTGGGCATATGGGTGACTCTTTTGTACTTTGGCCACATGTTTGCTAAGGATAATGGATTGGTGCTAAATCAACAATTCAAACCAATTAATTGGGATTTATTGATTTATTTTTTTAGTAAATTTTTCCTCAATGTCCCCTTTAAAGACAAATTCATTTTGATGAGGAGATACTTTCCTTTTGTAATCAATAGAAAAGTGCACCCCATATCAATCATTTAACTTTTGTTCACATATATCTCAATGTTCCAGCTTAGCAAATAGCCCAACCTCTTGCTTTCAGACAGTTTGTCACGCTTGTGGTGATTAAATAATAATAATTAAAAAAAAAAACCTATGGTTTCTCATTAAAGGAGAGTACTCTATATGCTCTTACTTCTTCCTAGATAATTATTCTACTCATAAGTTTTTGATGTGGTTCATCTGTTTTTGTATGTAGTCAAATTTAGGAGAAGAGGAGCGAAACAATGCCTCAAAGCTAAAAACTAAAAGAAGACATGATTCATGTTTTGAGTTCCAGAAATGTTCACAATCCTTCTGAATTCGTCCACATCTCAAGTTTTTAGTGACCAAAATTAATACTTACTTAATTAATAATTTCTAGTCAAAGCAGTGCTGTCTGTCTGCTCTGCCTATAAATCTGCACTGTTGTTTATATATATATATATATTTTACTGCAACACTTTACCTCACACTGTTTATCGTGTGTGCTCTGCATGTTAAACACATTCTTATACTAGCTTAACATGACAATAATGAGAGAAACGTCAAGGTGAAAGTTTAAACAAGATAAGAATGAAAAAAAAAATATTTTTTCATTCTTTTTCATTCTTTGTCAATTTTGTTGTATAATAATTGCACCCTAATGACTTTCGATCAAGATTCTATTGTACACAACAAAAAAGCATGTCCTCTGTATGCTTGTCTTGATTATACACATATCTTTCAATGACTGTATACTCTTATCCTGCATGTCTGAGCTGAATGGCTAATTACCTGTATAAGGTACACAGGGAGCAGTCGGCCACAGTCGCCACCTGTCAGCTGAAGAGCTTCCAAATGACAAACGCCTGCAGGGCTGTGCTGCCCAGGCTGAGTCTATGTTTTCCACTCTGTCGCCTTGCACTGCACCTCAGCATGGCAGCATCAACCTGGGGAGCAACTGTTGTCTTTACTAATTTACCCAAAATAGCTGCCTGCCTAAGGCTCTTCCATGCTGCCAGAGCTAGTGAAGAGCATCTGTTTTGAACTGCAGGGGCATGCGTAATCAGGCTGCATGGCTTCTCTGGGCATTAGTCTGGTTTGTTGGTTAGTAATAGGATATGACTGACTGTTACTGACAAATAACTCTTACTGAAAACACTGCCTATGACACGCAGAATCAGAAACAGTAGGAGTGCTTAAAGTTGACTTTTGCTGTTGCTTACTTTTACTTGGACTTTTAGGAGGTTATTCCTGGTCACCTGCAGCATCCTGCAGGTTTTTGGGCGCGCCTGGTGAAGATGTGGAAAAGGCCTATAAAATCAACTTTAACTGAACTTCACACAAAACAAATGAGGAAAAAATAACCTTAATTTTAGACATTTTAATTTGGCCAAAACTATTGGGGGGGAGGGGGAAATGTAAGTGTAAAATGTAGTTTTAGGAACATTTAATATAACAATCCATGACTCCCTGTCCTCTGTAGTCACACTGAGGACATGTTCTCCTGACGGAATGGTCAAGATGGAACATAATAAAAGAAAATGTAATTCAAGTGAGGCAGATTTGTTGTGTCAGGCGAGTCACAACAAATCTGCTGCAAAAGCAGCTACTTGCCTGCACTTTCTACAGTCAGAGCAGTCATTAAACAGTAACTGCAATTGTGACCATTTCAGTTTGGTTGCTGAGCGCTAAACTCATAAATCAGCTCATAACAGGGAAAAGTTACAATGTAGTTAACTGATTTTGGATTCCAGTGATTAACAGAGCAGCCAATGATTTCCTGGAGACAGAGCAGGGACTGAATTGATTAGTGGAGCTAAATTAAGACTTAATTGTGAGTTGTTAAATTCAGGAGCTTTTGCAGTGACTGACGCTGGTGGCTAATGAGACTGAGAAGGTGATGTTTGATTTGTTTTATAAGAGGCTTAGTGATATTATATTATATTATAGATATTGGGTTTTTGTCTTTTGGATAGGCTTTTTGGTGGAGACTTGTGCAACTCTCATCGAAGGTAGGTTCTCTGGGAAAGTATTGTCGGTCTGGAAACACTCCAAGAAATGACGAGGCAATTTGGGGGAACGTGCTAGGAGAGCAATTGTTAAAATAAAGAAACCTGTAGACTAGATTACAATCATCACAATATACAGTCAGGGAACTGCTGGAGAGGAATTTATACCTCAATCCTTGATGGCTGTGAGTTGTTTAGTCTTACTTTGCAGATTTGTAGGAATAAAGCAAAACAACTCTTTGGGGAAAAGCCCTTTCTGTCCTCCTATCACCATCTAGAATGGTTGGAAATGTGTGGTCGGTCAGATTTTATTTCTTTTTGACATTATAGACTGCACAACAAAAGTACATTCTGTAGCTACTGAAAACTTGTAAGACAAAAAGAAAGGTCACAAATCAGTATCTAGGATGGTGCAGGATGTGAGGCTTGATAGAGTGAATGGCATTTGAAACCTTTTGAAATAACTGAAAAGTTTAACAAAAATAAATCGTCAGAAATGTGAAAGAGGTTAATCGCTAGATGCGTTAGCTTAAAAAGGATGTAATAAAAAATGTTTCCAACAAAGAAAATATTTTTGAATGTGCTCAATATTCGTGAAACGAGTTTTTACTCTTGTTTTGATGTGTCACTTTCTTGCTAAATGCAGAAAATTCTATCCGTTTCCCCAGCTAGATTTTGTTCCCTGGTCTTTTGCTGCTGTCGGCCAGTATGACTTAAAAGTATAAATATCCTTGGAGAAAAGACTGCTTTCAGTTTTCAAAAGCTTTCCATACCCATAAAGCTTGACTACAGGACATTCTGCAGCTTCAACCACCTACAAAAGGTTTAAGATTGGATGTTTTCAAAATATTTGGTCAAGTGTCATGGCTACACTCGAGCTGGAGGAAATCTGCTAGATAAACACATGGTATTTTATCATTTTAAGACGAAAAGGTATTTTTTTTTTGAGGATATTTCACTGGAAAGTAGTTTGGGTTAGCTGGGGAGGGAACAAAACAAAAAACAAAACAAAAAAAAACATGCTTTCTAAAGCTTTCTATAATGTTACCAAAGCATAGTGTTATTGTTTTGTAATACAATCTAATTGTATAATGTGAAGCAGATCTCAGATGAAACATAACAGCACTGAAACAAAATTATACCCCCATTACATCCATGAGAGGCATGGTTCATTTCAGCCCAGATGAGATGAGGGAAAACATCAGCACTTCAGAGAGACACTTTGGGGGAGAATTTGTTTAAACACAAATACATATCTAGCATGACTCAAACAACCCAGGTCTTTGAGACCCTGACCTGAGTGGCTAATGGGTACTAATGGCTACACATACAATCCAGTGCATGTTCTGCTGAGAGACTGAAGCGAAGTGACAGTGAGGGGATTTTGGAAGCACAATGATGGCAGAGGAAGGGCTTCTTTTTTTTTTTTCTTTAATGTGGCATCTGTCGCATAGTGCTGAGTTCCAGCTGGAACAGAGGGCTTCGAGCCGCAGGGGGGTTTGTGTAAAAAAAAAAATACTGCGGAGGTCACTTTCCACAGCTCCGCTTAACCAAATCACAAACCAGACTGCTGCGTGAACAACCTCACAAGTCATGCAGTCCGAATGGAAACTCAAGCAGAATAATAGAATCAACAATCACTGATGATAAAGAATTCAAGACACCCACAAACAGGTAAGTTTCGATTGACTTGCTGCCTTTATTAGAAATTAATAGCATAACAAAAGGGTTTGGCCGGATTTACTTTTGTGACAACGCACAGCGCCCGGAGATGCTGTTCCATATTTAAAACATTGTAGTGTGGCCTCATAAAGTGCTTAAGAAGCAAAGTTACCGTCAACAGTTTGCACCCCTTATGCATAAACGTCAACACAACAGTTATACTTTATGCTTTATTTTTGTAAGAAAACTTATGTAAGCATTTTGACCTGAACTTATCTGTTTGCATGATAGGTTGAGTCAGCGGCAGGCGATATGAAATCAAAGATGCCGAGGTGCATAGTGTGCAGAGTTTGTCAACTTTCTGCAGAGTTTATAACTACGTCCCTGTAATCTTTGTGTGGCCTTCAGATTAGTGATAGAACAATAATATGTCCAATTCTTTAATCACTAAGTGCAATCCTAAGCACCAGGTGGTGTAAAAGCACGTCGCCTTTGGACTTCACATTGACTTTAACGTGTGACGTGTAAAGTTTAGTACAGGCGGAAACATTGCGTGGGTTTTCAGGGGATGGACCGTACCCCTTAGTTTCAGCTAAAGGAAGCAGAAATAAATGAATAAATGAGCTTGGTGTGGAAGAACTGCTCTTCACATAGTTCAACCATCACCTGTTTGAACTTATTTGGGATGGATCAGAGCAGAAATTGCAAGCCAGCCATTCCTATACAACATAAGTGGGTGACTTCAGAATGACATTTCTTGTCCAAAAAAATCCAATAAGCATACTCTTTACCCTTGTGGATAACCTTCACAAAAGAGTTGGAGGTGTTACAGCTACAAAGGGTGTGCCAACAACATTAAAGCTGAAATATTAAAAATAATAAGTCACTCAAATTCATATTTGAATATAGCCAAGTGATCCAAAACCTTTGGCAATATAAGGTTGCCATTGGCAATAAATAGCATTTGTATACAAGTTGTATTATGAAGAAGCTGGATTGTCTGACGTTGATGGCAGTGTGCATCCAGGAAGACGCAATGCAGAAAGTGCCGAAAAGGTTTTTGAGGAAAATATTGGTTTAATAATTTAATGGGATATTCACAAAGATTGTAGCAGGGCTGTTAAAGGAGAGAATTTTGGAGAGTTTGGGACATAAAAGCCACGTTTCAAGACATCGAAAATGTCTTGAAAGTTGCACTCCTCACAATGCCTTTCTTGTCAAAATTCTCCCAACCTAGACTTGCTGCTCAGCTCAGCTTTTCAGTTTCATCAACCAGCCAAACCACTTTTCTCACAGCAACATTCTCCTCCTTTGTGTGTCGTTTGCTCTATATGAACAGATTTCAATCTGCCGTTTTGTAATACCTTTTTCAGTTTGCTGAAATCTCCTAAAAGACTTTGGACTTTTTCTATGTGCAGCTTTCAAATGAGTAATGACATTGATCTCCTTCTTCAGTTTTATAACAGCCTTCTCCAAGGCTACTTTTGTTCTTTTTACCTTAGGCTTTTGCTGCTATTTTCTTTTTAGTCTACAGTTCTTTTCTGAACTCACAAGGCCGTTTTACCCCCAGTCCAGGCCGTACACGTGGTTATCAACTGTCAAGTTACTTGTTTGCCTAAACCCATAAGGGCATGGCAAACAATAGAAGACTGTGGAGACTTATTTCTTTTTGTGTGTGTGTGTGTGTGTGTACATCTGTCATGATAAAGTACAGAAAGCAAAAAAAAACAACAAAAAAAACGAGAGGAGTTGTCAAACATCTCCTGTTGGTTTGCCAAGCCTGGTCGAGCTTCGGCAAAGAAATAATAATTTCACTGAAGGAAAAGGTTTGATTTCTGTCATTATATATACATTTTTGTAAATACAAGCTATTCTTGACCTGCTCACTTTTACTCCTACACTTTCACATGTCAGGCCTTTTACACAAAAAGACAGAAAATTGCTCACAGTGTGTTTCACTTTTCATAAGAGAGATTTTCAGGGTCCATCTGATGCAATTTAGGGAATCTGGCCCAAATCAAAGAAAACATGGCCTTTGTTATTTTCAACCACACAGGCTACATCCAGTCCTTTTCACACCTGTGGTGTTCACACAGGGTTGTGCTTATGATAAATCCATCCGAGGTCGAAGTAAAGCGCACTTTGACCACAGACGCATGTCGAGCATCTGACAGACGACATTTGATGTGACGCAACACGGCGCTCCCGGTGTGCATACCCCTTGAAATGGTGACCCCAGGTGACCACCGGTGACCCGGTCCATGTCTTATTTGGCTCTGTTACAAAAACCATAACTTTTGAAAGCTCACCTGTGCAGGATCGGTATGCACATGGCTGCCATCACCAGATGGCCTAGCGAGGGGCTAGTTTTGGGGACTTTTTAACAAAACTGCTTCACAAAAGAGGCTACAGATCACCCTGGAAAAATAATGAAGAAATCCCTGCAAGTGTGTCTCAGACTGAAGGTGGCGTTCCACCAGTCCTGCCACATATTAACTAGAATGGAACCACTTGTAGGATACAACACAGGAAAGAGGTCAAACTCCTTTCACCCCTTCAGAAAACTCACCTCTCAGAAGACTTTGCTGCTTTAATTAAATATCAAATAAACAGTCTTGCTCTCATGTCAGCTTTGAATTAGCAACAAGATATATACAAGCTCTAGTTAGAAAAAGGACAAGGGAAAAAAAAAAAAAAGGTTTCAGCCCTGAGCTACTCATGCTTTATTTAATCTGAAGTGAAATCCGTCTTCAGATGAGAGTTGTAAACAAGTTTCTTTGGGGAATTTATCTTATTTAATCTGGTCATTTCAATCAGGGCACAAGCTATTTTACAATAAATTTAAGAACAAGCATTCTTGGTGGGGTGAAATGAGGATGCTGGCCCAAATTAAGTCGATCTTTAATGTTAACACATTTCAACAGGATTTGCATTTCTGTTTTGTTTTTGTCTCGTTTGTTGATTTTTTATTTTTTTTTTGCCATGCATCTTGCTCTGTGAAACAACGTCATACTGATATTCTAAAACCACCACACACTTTATTTTATACACCTTATTGACAGCTAATTTAACATGAATAATTAGCGAGGCATCAACTCAATGCATTTAGGCAACTCAATTTCATAACATTTCATAACACACAATCTCACAAAGCCACAAAGTTCAAATCATGAGTTCACTGTACTTAAATAGCCATCACAGTCATTAGAAGTAAATCTTATACAATAGAAATGTGTTATTAGATGTGGTGGATGTGCAGCTAACAAAATGGCAGCAACTATGTAATGCTATGTCTACCACCTTGTTGAATCTAGGCCACAAACACTTAATGCTGCGCTGGATGCAAACAGAGTCCTACCTCGCACAAAGTGTGCATAATAAAGTGTTTCTAAGAGGATTATAATTCTGTTTGTGAAAAAGAAACATAACCGAGCATCACAATATTCAAGGGTCCCAGTAGATTTACAACAAATAATAAAAAAAAAATAATAAATAAACGGCAAATTCTTATTTTTGCAAGGCACAAAGCATTAACATGAGAAAATTGCAGCTTTCTGTGCAATCCGATTTTTATTATGCTCTTCCAAAAATGTCATTGATGACACCCGGTTATTTTCGAGAACAAAGACAGCCAATGAAGGGAGAGAAAGGGATTTTTCTTCTTCAAACGGATAAATGCCTTTAGCATATTGTTCCTTGGCGCTACATGGCTACTTTTTGTGTCGTTCTTGTCGGCTGAAGGAAAGCGATCGCTGAGAATTGGCCTCGGAAGCACCATTAAAGTGCCTGTTAAAATGACAGTGAATTATGCTGACAAAGTAAGTGCTGCAAAGGCCTTCAGCCAAAAGACGGAACTTTGCCTTCCCACTTATTTTAGAAGAACAGATCTTACTCCTTTAGAAATCCCGTGGGTGACGAAGAGAACCGGTCTTGGAAAAGGGGGGGGAAAAAATGCAGAAAAAGCACAGCGTTTCATCTTCTGGAGAACCATTTCGACGCTAATGATACACCTGGTGTATTGCTTCCATCCTGTCCCACTGACCCTGAATTGCTCTGATCAAGCCGCGAGAAAACAGAGCGTTGCTTCGGATCTGTTTGTTTGCTGGAAGGTGAGAATAAACGAAGCTGCACGAGAGACTTGCAAGGGCATCTTCAAATCCTTTCAGCACAACAGAAAACTTTTTACCCGCTTCTTCCCATAAAGTATAAATACTGCATCAATTGTCAGTATTTTCAGTGCATGTGCCCTTAAGCAACACATTGCGGTAAGGTTAATTTTGTATGAGGTGGCTTAATTTTGTATTTGTTTTTGTTACGAGCTTAGATACAGTATTTGCTATGGGTAACAAAACATCACAATTTGGTGCATAATTGTGAAGTTGAATGAAAATGATGCATGAATCTAAAAGTTAACTATAAACGCGACAAAAATATTGTACTAGCTAGTGTTCCTTAAGAGCGTGTGCAATGAGTTACTAATAAAAAGATATATTTTTTTATATATGTTAACAGATTCAGACACAAAAGGACTGTATTCATAAAATTAAGGAGAGCTACATATATGTTGTTTTTTTTAAAATCTCGTACATATAAAGGTCTAATTTACAAAATTATTCTCAACTCTGTTCTTGTACCTAATAAATGTCTTTGTTTGGACGTTTTTTTTTTTTACATTGATGTTCTGATAACTGAAACAAGATTGTGTCAAAAAAATGACAGATATTGTCCTTCTCTTCGACACAGAATGAAAAGCAAAGTCACAAACGAATGAGCAAACAAGCCACCAAAAAAAGACAACCATTTTTTTTTTTTTCCTTCAGCAGAGTGAAAAGGAAGAATTCAATACTTTGACAGCATGGAGAATAAATCTGCTCCTGAGTCTGCTTGTATGGCCGCGGTTACTACTGTATCTCCGCCGCAGCCTGTTCATCCTGTTTCCCAGATGGTAGCTGGGTAAACAGCTTTGGCCGTCTCTGGATATTGTCTTTCTTTTTCTTCTTTTTTTTTCAATCCTTCAGTCCACAGAGCCTAAAGAACCCAACTCACTGTTACATGCTTTCAAAAACAAAGGAAACTTTTTTTTTAGAGTTTCAATAACTGTTAGAGCTTCAGTGCCTCCCTAAAGAATCTGTTATTTTCCACAAATTGTCATATTGATAGTACAAAATCATGCATATTCCTCAACTGGAAAAAAAAGAAAAAGAAAAAGAAAACATGATTTTGAAATTTTACAAACAGAACCCTGAAAACTTCGGCACTCTTTCGACACAATAAATCAAACTTCTTAAATGTAATGTTTCATAGCAGAAATCCTCAACAGCAGCTTTGATCCATATGGTTCCTCAAGCAAATGATGATAAATGAGTAGAAAAGGCTATGCCGTAAAATCCGTTTGATTTTCTTATATGATTGCCTGTCTTGAGAGTAATTATAAGCCATAAATAATTATGTTGTAAAGGTTCAGTAATATTTAATTGACATCAGATTGAAAAAGGGTCATTATTATGGCAACAGGAGCTCAGTCTTGCTGAAAATTGTGATTAAAGCTTATTAATGGCAAAGCTTGTCAATAAAATATGAATGAGCATCGCAGGAAAGGTGCTGGAATGCACACAACTGAGCAGGCTGTAAAGTATTTAGTATTTTGCAAGTAGGTTTATTTATAGCTGATGAGCACTGAAGTAAACTGCAGTTTGCTGGCAAGCACTATAATGAGTTTGGCATAAGAACCTTTTTCAATTTAAAATAATATTGTGCAGCTGAAATTGTTAAAGAAAAAAAAAAACAATTATTCAGCCATGTGCAAACTGAATTGAGTTCTTATATTCCACATGTGTTCAAAAATAAATAATAAAAGGCTTAGGGTAGGGTTAGGGTTTAGGCATGTTCCAATAAAAATGTCACAATAAACTTATTGATTATCTCCTTAGGGACGCTTCCATTCACTTTCATGGTACCTTCAAAAAAGAAAGTTAAATAAAAAGAAGAAAATATAACAATTGTAAAACTCCTTCCTCAGCATCAAAAATCTGATTACACAGACATTTTAATAATTTAGTTTTGGTTTTACATCTAGTTTTTTTTGTTTGTTTGTTTGTTTTATGAACATGTTATGAACCCATACTGTTGATGGAGAGTGTGAACAGCTTTGTTTGATTAAAAAAAAAAATAACGTGAAGTTTATTTCAATCAATCAATCAATCAATCAATCAATTTTTATTTGTATAGCACATTTCAGCAGCAAGGCATTTCAAAGTGCTTTACATGATTAAAATAAAAACAGCATGTAAAAAACAGTGAGAAAGAGATTTTAAAAAAACATCATTAAAATGTAAACAGTGAGAAAGAGAAATAAAAAGCTGTAGAACTTTAGTTGAGAAGCCGTCAACTGGGACTCCAACCCTTTGGACTTTAGTCAAAATACCGTTTGATAAAGACTCTAACCTCTCTGACTTTAGTCAAAACTTTATAGAAAACGTGTTTGTTTGTAACCATCACAGGAACAAAAATGAAAAACTCAGCCAAACAATTTAATTACAATAAAAGCACACTAGTTTCTGAGTTTCTTTGTCTTTGCGATTCAGTATTTTTCATCAGCTATGGAGACGCAACTGAAACGTACAAACACCAAACAAAATGAGTTGTCTCTTTTACTCAATGGCTGAAATTATATTAATATGATTTGGTGTGAAACGTGCATATCTACCACGGAGCAAAAGCAAAAAGTAAAAAAAAAAAAAAAAAACTCATAAAGGTTGATGCAGCTGGTGAGACACTGTAATTATCTGCAGGGAGATTAGTTCTGGAGTGATATATGTTTAAAGTCCATTCTGAAAAGAAGAAGCCATTAGTCCAAAGGCAATATAAGCAACTAGATTCCCATTGGCAACTGCACTCAGGAACAAATTATAATATTATTATTGGAAACTATTGGAAAATAGAACTGAAGTATGATAGAGGTCTTTAAATTTAAAGAGAGCCAGGAAGAAGCAGTGGTTACTTTGATTTGTCATCACCTTCTAATGCCCAATGAGAATAGGAAGACTAGTTCATGTGCTTTGTGTGGGGGCTGCACTGATTTTTATCCCACCCCAGGATCTAGCTGATTTCATGGATTTAATCTGGGTAGGTGGAGGCCTAACCATGGGCACAATTCCTGCAAAAATTGTAAAAAGTATTGCATCAACATCTTAAGCCATCAGTCAGGATCCAAAAGTGTGGGCACCAATGGGTTGGACAAATAGAAAACCACCCCAAACATATTGCCAATCTAGCTACAAAGTGGCTGACAGACAACAGAGTTAACGTTTTTTGTGTGAATATCACAAAGCCCCAATTTCAGGAAAATTGTACATTTGAGAGCAAAGGCCTCAAAGATGTCTGCAAGCACTGCGGCTTCCCCTTGGTTAACATTATCTGAGGTGCTGCTCCAGAGAACCAAAGATGTTGAGAGCGCTGCGTAAAATTAGCATGAAATGAGCAGCGTAGAAGCTAAGCATGCACAAATCGGGAACAGGGTTACAAATAGAAACAAAGAAACAAACACTTCCACGTGACTCAACAAATCACCCACACTTCTAAAAACTAGAAACAACCACATCTGCTGAAAATTACCAAAAAGTGACAAGGAACATGTCTCAAGTGGTACAAAAAATCTGATGAAGCAAATCATGAACAGCTTTTCTTTTTAAATGCCAGTCTCCTCTCCTGCTGTTGAAACATAATTGAAAGGTTTGAAAGCAGTGCTTATTCCCTTCGCAGGTCGCAGAACTAGCAGCAAAACCACCTGTTAAATTCATTTAGCCGATTTTTATTTCCAAATGAAAATCCATTTAAAACAGCAGTTTGCAAGAGATACACAAACATGTTTCTTTTTATATATATTCTCAAAAGTCATTTGCATTTCACATCACACATGCAAACTGAAGAATTTAAAATATGAGAGCTTTCTTAGCAAGTTTGTAAAAAAAACAATTAGACTTAATTCATTTCATCATGCAGTTGATTTTTTTTTTTTACTGTATTGGGAGTGTATGTTAAAAATAAGAACAGCAGAGAAAAGGCTTTATTCAGTATTTTTCCTCTCATTAATATCAAGTTAAATTATTATACACACCTTCTGTGTTGAGGTCAGATCCACCATCAGGTTAGCAGTCTTTTCGTCTCTCAGTGTGTACAACAGGCATTTCCAGGATGCATCCAATGCGCCTTCAATCATGTCAGTTTTAAGGTGTCTCCATGGAGATGATTGACGACAGTGAGAAGCTGTTCTGGAGAGAGGCCCTTGGGTGAACAGATGAGATCGCAAATCTCATCTTTTTCACTGCCTCTTTCTCTTCTCTCAGTCACTGTGAGTTTCTCTCATATCCACTTTTATCTGATCTACACAAAAGAAAAAAAAACGCTGTAACACAGACTAGTCAAACATTTTTTTTTTTTTTTTTGGAGGGGGAGGCAGTCGTTCCCTGGTGGAAAGAGTTATCATTTTGTCGATCAGTGGTTTGGTACCCAGTAGGTATCCTTGAGCAGAAAACGGAAGCCTATGTCAAAGCCCTGTTGTTCTCATCTAAGTGTGGTTTTAGAGTAACAAATGTGCCAGGCGTAGAGTATGAATGAAAAACCATGTGATTAGAAAAGTTAGACGAAAAAAAAAAAAGAAAATCAAGGTTAAAGAAGAAAAAAAAAATCTCGTAATACGAATCTCACACATAGCTTTCCTCCTCTCCCGTCAGAGTAATCTGTTAAGGAGACAGTGCTTTGCTAGTGTTAGTTCATGTTAGTTATAAATTATTCTTTCAGAGCCTGTATGCATCCTAACTTTGATTTCGTTTCATCACTGACAATTTTAAAGAACTAAGAAAGAATGTTTTAGTGCCCGACCAGGGATAGAGACACTAACCCACAACTTTCGGATTGCGAACAACTACTCTTCCCAGTGAGTCAGGCAACTCCAATGATAGAGTTAGATCTAATGATAGAAGTGTTTTGCACTATTTTTTTTCTCTTCTTTTTTTTTTTTTTGTTTCTTACATTACATATGTAGAAAAAAAAACTAACCTTACAATGACAGAGGTCATGCTAACTATGAAGACATCAAGATAAAAAAGAACTGACAAAACTGAGAATAAGGCTGAAAAACCAACAAACAAACACAAAAAAAATCTTGTCATCCAGACAACACATTTCCAAAAGAAAGTTGATATGCCTGTGACAGTAGAAGGATATCCTTTTTTTTTTTAGTCTGACATTGTTTACTATTTCCTCTCAATATTCACCTGTTTCATCATAAGATAAAAGTGTAGTATTGACAGAAGAAAGGACAAAGGTAACCAGAAAAAGAAAAAAAAAGAAGTGAAAC
>NW_006799946.1:1997269-2007529 GCF_000485575.1 Poecilia formosa
TTTTTTTCAGATTTTCCGGTTCTCGTAGTCCCCAAAAAGAGATTCCACCTACACCTTGACTGTGGCCAGAAAACTCCACCCATCATTTGAGCATGGGACAAACACAGTGACAAGCACAGTGTAGTCCCCGGATAGGGATTGGGTTTTCTTTACTCGAAACTGTAAGAGGGCAGGTGGGTGCCGATCACCCAACACTGGAACATTTCAGCCCTTTGAGACGGCTCAGTCTGAGCGCAACAGATGGGCTTGCTGCGTTCCAAGTGAGTCTCTGTCCAACAGGAGCAGCTTGAAATCCTGGTCAGCCTCAATGGGGGTTTCCATTAACTAAAGTAGATTTGGTCCTATTTCAGTGCTGTCCACACTGAGTCAACATCATTGTATATAAAAAAAAAAACTTTTTTTTTTTATGCAACAACTGATTTACTCAGGAAAAGCTCTTGAAAGTTAAACCTTTTTGTAAGAGAAGGTTGTCGCAAATGCAATAAAAAATAACAAACGTGTAAATATTAAAAAGCAGAAAAGAGCTGGATGCTCTGCTTAAGCAAGTGAACAACTCAAACATAAATAAAACAAACTCAGTAAAATAAACTGACTTTGTGATTACATCATAAGAGTTAATACTTTTGCAGGTCTGTACATATGATGTTCACACGTCATTCCTCCCTCCCAGTAAATATAGCTGTGTTTCAACAAGCTAGAGTATCATCGCAAACTTATTTTATTTCAAGAACTCAGTTTCAAGTTTTGTCTTTTTTGCAGTCATTTGCTCATTTTGATTATGAAAAAGTCTTGCTCAGGTTCAGGTCTTTATAATATTTTCAATGTTATATGAAGAAAGCAACAATACATTTGGTTGGTCAGGACATCTGGAATGAGTCCAGTGCTGTCTTCTGCTCAGATGTTCTGGCAAAACAAGTGAATAAATAGAGAGAATAGAGCTAAATAAATTCAAACAGACTGAGTAGATGAATTAAACCACTGTCTGTTTGGTTGTGCCATATTGTGTGTAAAATCTATTAAGAAGAAATGCAACACAAAATCAAAGTCTTTCCGGTCCAGCCAGGTGACATGCATTAATGCTGCGAGTGGCCTCCACAGTCACTGAAAGGAATAAAAACGTTTTCTTTTGATTTGGGAAATCTGTTCCATTTTTGAAACTGTGAGAATCCGAATTAGTGACATTGTGAAAAATGACAATAATTAGGATGACTAATCAATCTAATCTTTTTAGCTGCAACCATTTCTTATTTAAAAATCTCCCTGTGGTGAGTAGGGAGAGTTCTTGTCTCGCCGGCATAACTAAATATCCCCAGATTAAATCTTAAATGAATATCAAACTTAAATTATCTGGAAAACCAGCGGATCATAATATTGCTGTCATATACCTCTGTATTATTCCTGGTTTCCTCAATCCATTATAAGATTGTTTCCTCTCACTCGTCATATAGCACCTGATCATTTCCAGCTCGCTTTTTCCTGGGTATTAGTAGTTATAGCTGGGATTTTAGACTTGTCTGGGCTTATGTATGGAAATGACGCAGCATAAAAACTGCGTTGCGGTCTTAATAATTCATATAATAAAAATATACCATTGACTTCAAAATTGATTTAATATCACTTAATCAAAACTAGCTTATTATGCCGTGCAGAACGGTGCATTTTTCTTGTATTACTAATTATGTGATCCTATTTATCAGATATGTTACGTTCAACACCTTTGAAACGTTTGACCTATGCGTCGACTTGTCGGCTGTCATTACCAAATAAAAAATGCCAAGGACCGCACGCCTTCCCGTTTTAGCAAGGCTGCAACACCAGGCCTCTGGATCGCCATTTGTACCCATTCATCTCACACACCGCTCCCAGTTTAACATATTGGCATTTCTGAGGTGCTTGGTGGTAATTGTCAGCCACACGGCGGCTCCTCGTTTGTTTTAGTGACATTTTGCCTTTGGTTGATTGTGTATTTAGCAGGGAGAGGAAAGCGAAATTAATTGGAGAGAGGCCTTAATCTGTCCGCCTTAAATGTCACCCCTGTATTGTGATGCCTTCGCTGACACAGTCGGACACAGGAAGGCAGCTATGTAAGGACAAATGAATCTACCAAATACACTAATAACACACACTGAACACTAGCATGCTTTTGGTGAGCTGCATATAATTTTAAGAATTTTGTGTATAAAAAGTCTGCAGTCAACATTTGCACGCAGTGCTCTTTTTCTGATGATGTCATCTGTTTTGTGAACTGCACCAGTTCCTCCTGCAGCAAAACACACACACACACACACACACACACACACACACAACATGAGGCCACCCCTGTACTTCATAATTGTTGGAGTTCTTTTTTGTACAGGATGTAACCCTGACCCACACATGCAACCATGTAAACCAACTTCAAATTTTCCATTTTCCTGCCTTTTATTTTTTCACAGCTGACTTTTTTTTTGTATACAAAATTGAGCAATCTGCCACAGAACTTTTTTTTTTTTTTTTTTATCAATCATCTTTACATTTTATCTGCTTTAACAACTAATGATTTACATTTTTTATTATTCACTTAAGGTCCAGTGGAAGGAAATTTGGTTTTTGTTTCATAAAATTAACAAGGCTCTAAAAATGGGCAAACTGAACCAAAGTTTTCAACTTTAAGGCCTTGTTGAATGTCAGATTTTTTTTTTCTGATCAAATTGTAGCAACAGCTTTTGAATATGAATATGATGAAACCTTATTTATCTCTTACATGTGACCACAGCACACCCAAAAAAAAAAATTACTTTAACACAAAAAATAAGTGACACTTACTTAGTTATTATATACATTTGAACTTGTGCCGTTTAATTCTCTAAATGACAATAAATACAAACAAGCTTGTTTTCAGCTGTCTACATTATGACATTATTTACTGCATACATACAAATACACGTCCCTCTTTCTACATAAATCAAATATTTTGGCAAAGTATGACATTTTTAAAAACTGGCATATCTATTTAAAAATACTGCTAACTTATTTTTCTTTATATTAAATATTTGCTGCAGTTAAGAAAAGCTAAGTAAAGAGTAAAGTTCAACATTTTTCATTTTAGAATACGGTAAAATATTTCAATCAGGAGATTGAAGGATTCTTCATAGTTCATGGAATTCCTGAAGGCCTTGATGATTCTGTAATAAAAAATAAAAAAAAACAATGAAAAATTAGTAATTAAATAAGCTTCCAAAAAGTTGAAATAGAGAGTGAAAAAAAAAACGATGAAAAGATTAATTGAAAGACAGTCACAGTGATTAAATGTCATGGTTACGCGTTTTAAAACCTCCAGAGAAAGAAATTAATTTCCATTTTGAGAATTATCAGAGCACAAAATAACCAAAATTCCTGCTCTATCGTTATTCATGTTGAATTCATCGCAACAGCCCATTGCTGTTCGGATTTCTCAGGTTCAGACTTACACGTCCATGCACGGATGCACATTCCGCAGAAGGCGACAACACTGGAGATCTGCAGTGCTCTGCCACATTCTGGGCTCATCAGACAGTTCCTGGTCTTCAAGCAGCACTTTGGACAGCCTCCACCCTCCGACCTTTTTTCCTTGTTGTCCGCTTGACTCTTGGGCTGAGTTGTCTTTGGCTCTTCCTCCCACCCCTCACTCTCACCTCGTCCCATGATGCTCGTTTAGTTTGATACAATATCTGTTTAAAAAGAAGGAAAAAAAAAATCAAATGAAGGAAACGGTAAATTTCCCTGTTGTAAAACAGAGTGAGTTACTGGTCTGATTTGCACACGCATGTGAAACAGGCTTTGTTTATAACAGTGTATTAAAATCTAAACCAAACCCATTAACACCTCTCCCTCTGTGCTCTGGGTGTGTTTTTCCTGCTGAACCAGTTCTGGTATTTGCTTGACACCAGTTTTGTTTTGTTTTGTTTTTTTTGTCTTTTCAGTTTCTGCCGCTGGAAACACTAACTCAGGTGGAACAAAGCAGAAATAATCTCATCACCAAGATTTAAAAGATATTTCTTCATGAGGGGCTGGAGTGTTAGTCCAAACAAAGAGCCATGTTCAAGTCCGTAGAGTTGCCTTCACTTTTGTTCAGCTTTATTTAAGATAAATCCACTTAAATTCCATAAAAACAATGGCTGGCAGTAGAATGACATGAGCATACTGTACCTGATTTTTGAGCTCTTTATTTTGATATATCATTCAGGAGTCCCATGAGGATTAAACTACTAGACAGAGTGAATGTTGCTGCAAAATTTTGTTCATGAAACAGTCATTTTTACACAAGGCATTTCACTTTAAGCTTAATAGGTTATAGCTAATAGCTGTCCAACAGTTTTTTCTAATTATATTTTTATTTTATAATTATTTTATGACCTTTAAATTAAGACAATCTGCTTATGTTTGTGACGGTCCACATTTTGCAGTGTCAGGTGACAGGTTGAGGCGGAGTGCAGGGCATTTAACCGCATCACATGCAAATAAACACGCAGCAAAGTCACACATGAGCAATAAGCAGGACAGGCTGACAACATGTCATATCACAGGTAACAGCAGTCACAAATTAAAAGGAAGTTTAAATGAAAAGGCAAATTAAGAATGCTTTTGCTTTAGCAGTTTGTTTGTTTTTCCCTGAAGAATTATCATAGATTATATGCATATGTCATGTTCCGTCTTTCTGTGTATTTATTTTTAGGGTTTTCTGTATTCAGTTTCTGTCCTGTGAGTCTCTGTCTCTGTCTTCCCTGTTGATTGTTCCCAGGTGTGTCTTGTTCCCTTAATTACCCCGTGTGTATTTAAGTTCACGTCTGTTGTCGGATCCCCGTCGTGTGTTTGTTGTGCTTCGTATGTTCCTTGTCCTGTTCCCCGTTGTTCTGTACCTTGGACTCTATCATTGAATTCATCATTTTCATCTACATCCTGGGTCTGCCTGCGTCCTCGTTTCACCACCACCAAACCACCCCTTGACAGCATAACATTTTTGATGTTATTCTGTATAAAAATTGAATGTCTCGCTTAAGAAAAATTATACATCTGGAAACCAAAAATAAAGTGCAGTACATCTGTTGGTCTTAATTAAAAAAAATAAATCTAAAATCTCCTATTTCCGATTAATAAGAGGTGATTTTGTTCTGAAGAGTACATTTGTTTAGCAGAACTGAAGGCAAAAAATGGACCTCTCTGGTGTTTATATGTAAATGGCCTGTGCTTTATCTAGTCCAGAGGACTCCAAAGCACCTTGCACAAACTGAGCCACCAGCTGTTGTAAAGGTTGCTGACCTCTGGTTTAGCAGATCACAGGTTATGACTGAGTCTGACGAACTTGAAGGCCAACACAACATCTCAAACTCATTGTTGTACTTCCCAAATTTTTCCTGAACCATTTTTGCCTTTGTGGCAAGGTACATTATGCTGCTGAAAGTGGCCACAGCAATGAGGGACTGCTGCTTCCATGAAATGGTACATGGTCTTCTTTTTATCATGCGTCTTGGTGAAATAGGTTCCCCGAGTAAGGGGCTTTTACAAAAGAGGCTCATCAGACCATGAAGTGTTCTTTTATTGTTCCATTTACCCAGTTCTGACATTTCAGGGTAAATTTTGGAGGCTTTCAAATATGGACAAGGGGTGAGCGTGTGTACCTGTCTGGTCTCCAGCTGTCCAGTCTCACATATTATTATTTTTATTTTTTTTTACAGTTTTAAATTTTACAGAAGCACATCAGGTAGATCCAACCATGCACTTTAACCCTATCCTGGTTTGCCACATTTCTTCCTCGGATCACTTCTGAGATCCTGACCCACAGCTGGCATCTGGTAATAGCTGCAGTTCTGCAGATGTTCCCATTCAGTTATTCAGTCATCAAAATTGTCCCTTAAAATGCCCGATCAGTGCATACACACCAGCACACAGCTGCCCGCGTCCCACATTGCAGCTGCTATTTTATTTCACTTTCCATGTTGCCTGATAACAGGTACTTTTGGGACTATTTTGGGTTTGCTGAACTATTGAGTGTGTAATTATCAGCAGATTAAGGAGATTATATCTTACTTTTACAGGATCTGTTTCTGTCAAACTACAGATTATAGTTTTGGGCAACAACAATTTGTTCTGGCCTTTATATTTATTTTGCAACTTTCTGTGTTTTTCTGCAAAATCTTTTTAAAATTACCATTGACCTATAACCAGTATGATATAGATGATCTTACACATTCTAATTATAGATTATCCAATAAATAAATAAAAAATGAAAGAAAACGTTTTACACATCAGCACACTTTGAAAACTAGCTGGTGCTTACCAAGTAAAAAACAGCAGCTTCTTCTCGCTTTGCTTCATTCAAAGGGCCTGGAATAAACAATAGCTTGTTGGAGGCATGGACTCTGTTGTAGTCTTAAACAAATGGATCTGATGCTACCCAATCGCTAACATTTGGCTGTGGCATATGTAACGCGCTACGTAATGTGGTTGTTTAAATTGTATGTAAACAACCCCATGAGGATTGGGGTTGAAAGCAATAAAAAGTCACAAACAATTCCTTTTGCTCTTAAATGTAATTGCTCCAAAAAAACCAAAAAAAAAAACAACAACAAAAAAACAGATGACACAATCTGAACTTACTCTTGATGTGTTTGACACCTGCGGAAAATTTCAAAATTCGTCCTCAACTTTGTGTTTCCACCCAGACGCGTAAAAATATATATATATTTTTTTTCAGTTTCATTACAGAATAATGTTTTCCCATTGCAGCGAGCGGTTAGCTCTCCAATCTCATCTCCATTTCTTTTATGAACTCTTTATTGAGTGAAGTCACATTGATTTGACATATTAACAATCCCTCCACACTCACGACCACTCCTGCTGCCAGAGGTTGAGGCCTTCTGTTTTAACTGTCAGGTGCAATTGCTCCCCACAGACATTATCAGATATTAAGTGATAACCCTGATGGTGGAATAACAACTTGTTCGATGCCATCCGGTGGGCTCCTCATTTATTAAGGCTGACAGTAAATTAGATTGCTGGCATCCGGAGGGGATCCTGGCATTTTCAATGGACCTTTTTTGCTTTCAAAACTTCACCGGATTTCAATCATAAGTAATGAAATTCCATAACCCTCCTCAGCAATGAAAGTGAGCTGGAAAGGAAGTGAAAGAAAAGCCATTAAGTGGGAGGGGGAAAAAAAAGGAGTAATGGTCTTACCCTTTAGCTTTTAGAGGTTTTTCTGTTGTCAGTTTAAATTTTGCCTTTCTGTGGACAAGGTTTTCCTTAAAGGTGAGCCGTGAAAAGATACTTTTCCCTTCGCAGACGCTGCCGGTATGAACAATAGATACTTGACGTCTCATGGCTCACATGACAAAAGAGGGTGTGTCTTTTGGTCTAACAGGTGTGTACGAGTTGACTGTGCTGATATAACCTGACCAACCTGTTTGGGATTTTTGAGCACTTTTACTGGTTTTCTCATCAAGATCCACAGATTTTTTTTTTATTTATTTGTTATTGGTTTTGTGTAATATTATTGATTAAGTGCTCAATTAATTGCTGGTTTACTACACAGTTAGTCCCTTATTACTGTCACTTTTATAATAAACAAACCATTTCATTCCCATGTACCTAAATGTAAATAGATTTACTTTTTTTAAAAATTACAATAGAATCCTTAATTGTCCTTCAGTGGGTAAATTAAATTGTATTAGCAGCAAAGTAACAGTCAAACAGAAGAGATTTACACAAAGGTAACAATATAAAAACAAAAATATATATATACATATATATATATGCTGTACCTTAATGAAAATAGCATATTCAGATTAAAAGAAATGTGGAGGTGAGTAGGGTCGTTTTAAAAATGATGTACAGAATGCGCATGTTTGTTCTGACCTCTGATCGGTGACCTTCTGCTAAAAGCAGGAAGTCAGAGCTGCATGGGAGCTGGGTGTGATGTCACACGGCATTCCTGTAAACAGTCGGCGACGTGGGGATTTCAACATGGCAATGCCCAAGCAGGCATTGTTCGCAGGAGCTCTTTAAACCTCAACTGTCACTCTTGAAGTCCTTACAAGTAAGTTAATGGGTCCACCGGTGTCGTCGTGACAGTTAAGGAGTTAAGCTTTATTTTCCATTTTGCATGTGAGCTGGTGATAAGCTTTGTTGTCATCTGGTGTTTGCGTGTTCTGCTGTCCTTCTCTCAAATCACTGTTAAAAAAGCAAAACAAGATTTTGCAGTCAGATGTCCATATTAATGTACGATTAATAATGCAGCTTAAACATTTGTTTCTGTCCTGTTCAACGTCCCTACATCCAGCTGAGATCTGATCACGTAGGACAGGTTTTAGCGCAAAAGTGTA
Organism: Poecilia formosa; assembly: GCF_000485575.1. NCBI lineage: Eukaryota > Metazoa > Chordata > Actinopteri > Cyprinodontiformes > Poeciliidae > Poecilia > Poecilia formosa. The sequence continues at coordinate 2,005,609 of NW_006799946.1, forward strand.
AATGATTGTGCAAAATTAGACTTGCTTTTATCTGAATCAGCCAGCTCTGGACTGGACTCCAGAAACTAACCCTGCAGTCTAGAAGGAAGACCTTTGTGGGGAATAGGACTGTAACTCATTAAAGAGAGAATCGTGTTTTGTCATTCAGAACCTTATTTGTATTTTTCGTTTAATTTTAATCAGCGCTGCAGCGTTTTCAATCAGCTGCAGGCTTTTAAATAAATGTTTGATATGCTTGATAATTATTAATCACAATATTCAACTCTACATGTAAGAAATTTATGGACTAGTTTTAGTTTATTTTCTGAAACAGGCCTCTATAATTGTGATTAAAAAAAAAGGAGCAGGACTGGAAAGACATAAAATCGAAATATGTTTTACTTTAGAACCTGGATGTCAGTGATTTGGACTGACTCACTTGACATAATCATTTTTGACACTCTTCATTCACCATAAAAAAGAAAAGAAAATCTGATTAAAGCATTCCCTACAGCAACGTGTAGCATTTGCAGCCAATTCATCTATTGACCACAATGAAGATGAATCATTTACTGATGCTTTAATGATGTGGCAGGTACATCAGGCTGAAATAAAAATCTTATCAGACCAGCCAAAATCAACATCAGTTTGTCAAAACTTCATGAAGAAAAAAAAAAATGGAGATCAGAAATCCCTCACTGATTCTGACACAAACATGTCTAAAACTAGGCTAAAACTAGAGCTTATTGACCTTATCACCTGCATATTTTCTGATGGTCAACATTCATGATCACTTTAGCCATATTCTTTAGTTGGTCCAAATATGGTTTAATCAGTATTTTAGCTACATGACTTGTGTTTTAGCTTCAACTAAAAACAACTGTAGTTGTGACATAACTTTGTAATGACTCATTGTTGAGGCATTCAGGACTGTTCCTATGTCATTCCTAAAGTGACACACATCTATGACGTATATGCAGTCTTAAAAAAAAAAAAAAAGAGGCAAGTTGTTAAAGGAACAAGCGCTTTGGTTTGAACCTCACATTTTATTTGTGTCATGGACTGATTCCACAATGCCAATAATGTATTATTTCTATTTAGGGTTTGCCGTACATCTGCTCAAAACCTGTTTATTGGCCATCATCAGTGGCCGGTATCAATAGCTCATATGCTTTCTGCATGGCAGGCTCTCCTGTGGGGGAGGAAGTGTAGCACAGCTGAGGATCAGGGGAAATGTGTGAGTGGCACGTACATGAGCCTGATTGACAGTGCTATTCCTCCTGGGTCTGATTGGTTGTTTCTTCCCAGGAGTGACATATTCCGGCAGATAACAGAAGGACCACAGGAACAAGGTTTTTTTTTTTTTGTTTTTTTTTCATAGATTATCTCTCTCATACTTATTGTGAGGACACAGCGACAGTTTTAGCAAATATACGTGTTTCTAAACAAAAATAAAATCCCATTTAAAATCTGTCATTTGTGTATTTTAATTTTAATTTTGTGCATCCAGCATCTTTATAGCAAGAAAAGTGTTTAAACAAAGTCATTGTGTGTACTGTATTAAACCTTTAGAGTTGTGTCATTACAATGACATTGCAATATAGATATTTTTGCACTCATGAAACAGCTTCTTTAGTTATTTAGAGAGATTAAGAACTTAAGATTTGACACATTTACATAAAAAAAACAACAACAAAAAACATCTTCAGTTTCAGTTTTGTAATCACGGAAAGAGCTGTTGCTGGGGTCAAAATTGACAATGCATTTGTATATCTTATGAGTACATAATTTAAGTAAATCATGTCATACACCTTGTCATATAATGTCCACCTTCTACAAGAGCTCCACTGTTAGAGTGCCTGCTGCTTGACCGCTCTCATGACAGTGAGTTGGAAAGAGAGTAAAAGAAAAGCCATTAAGAGCAGGGAAAAAGAGTAATGAT
>NW_006799946.1:2014188-2024094 GCF_000485575.1 Poecilia formosa
AAAAATTAGTAATTAAATAAGCTTCCAAAAAGTTGAAATAGAGAGTGAAAAAAAAAAAAAAAAAAACGATGAAAAGATTAATTGAAAGACAGTCACAGTGATTAAATGTCATGGTTACGCGTTTTAAAACCTCCAGAGAAAGAAATTAATTTCCATTTTGAGAATTATCAGAGCACAAAATAACCAAAATTCCTGCTCTATCGTTATTCATGTTGAATTCATCGCAACAGCCCATTGCTGTTCGGATTTCTCAGGTTCAGACTTACACGTCCATGCACGGATGCACATTCCGCAGAAGGCGACAACACTGGAGATCTGCAGTGCTCTGCCACATTCTGGGCTCATCAGACAGTCCCTGGTCTTCAAGCAGCACTTTGGACAGCCTCCACCCTCCGACCTTTTTTCCTTGTTGTCCGCTTGACTCTTGGGCTGAGTTGTCTTTGGCTCTTCCTCCCACCCCTCACTCTCACCTCGTCCCATGATGCTCGTTTAGTTTGATACAATATCTGTTTAAAAAGAAGGAAAAAAAAAATCAAATGAAGGAAACGGTAAATTTCCCTGTTGTAAAACAGAGTGAGTTACTGTTCTGATTTGAACACGCATGTGAAACAGGCTTTGTTTATAACAGTGTATTAAAATCTAAACCAAACCCATTAACACCTCTCCCTCTGTGCTCTGGGTGTGTTTTTCCTGCTGAACCAGTTCTGGTATTTGCTTGACACCAGTTTTGTTTTGTTTTGTTTTTTTGTTTTTTTCTTTTCAGTTTCTGCCGCTGGAAACACTAACTCAGGTGGAACAAAGCAGATATAATCTCATCACCACGATTTAAAAGATATTTCTTCATGAGGGGCTGGAGTGTTAGTCCAAACAAAGAGCCATATTCAAGTCTGTAGAGTTGGCTTCACTTTTATTCAGCTTTATTTAAGATAAATCCACTTAAATTCCATAAAAACAATGGCTGGCAGTAGAATGACATGAGCATACTGTACCTGATTTTTGAGCTCTTTATTTTGATATATCATTCAGGAGTCCCATGAGGATTAAACTACTAGACAGAGTGAATGTTGCTGCAAAATTTTGTTCATGAAACAGTCATTTTTACACAAGGCATTTCACTTTAAGCTTAATAGGTTATAGCTAATAGCTGTCCAACAGTTTTTTCTAATTATATTTTTATTTTATAATTATTTTATGACCTTTAAATTAAGACAATCTGCTTAGGTTTGTGACGGTCCACATTTTGCAGTGTCAGGTGACAGGTTGAGGCGGAGTGCAGGGCATTTAACCGCATCACATGCAAATAAACACGCAGCAAAGTCACACATGAGCAATAAGCAGGACAGGCTGACAACATGTCATATCACAGGTAACAGCAGTCACAAATTAAAAGGAAGTTTAAATGAAAAGGCAAATTAAGAATGCTTTTGCTTTAGCAGTTTGTTTGTTTTTCCCTGAAGAATTATCATAGATTATATGCATATGTCATGTTCCGTCTTTCTGTGTATTTATTTTTAGGGTTTTCTGTATTCAGTTTCTGTCCTGTGAGTCTCTGTCTCTGTCTTCCCTGTTGATTGTTCCCAGGTGTGTCTTGTTCCCTTAATTACCCCGTGTGTATTTAAGTTCACGTCTGTTGTCGGATCCCCGTCGTGTGTTTGTTGTGCTTCGTATGTTCCTTGTCCTGTTCCCCGTTGTTCTGTACCTTGGATTCTATCATTAAATTAATCATTTTCATCTACATCCTGGGTCTGCCTGCGTCCTCGTTTCACCACCACCAAACCACCCCTTGACAGCATAACATTTTTGATGTTATTCTGTATAAAAATTGAATGTCTCGCTTAAGAAAAATTATACATCTGGAAACCAAAAATAAAGTGCAGTACATCTGTTGGTCTTAATTAAAAAAAATAAATCTAAAATCTCCTATTTCCGATTAATAAGAGGTGATTTTGTTCTGAAGAGTACATTTGTTTAGCAGAACTGAAGGCAAAAAATGGACCTCTCTGGTGTTTATATGTAAATGGCCTGTGCTTTATCTAGTCCAGAGGACTCCAAAGCACCTTGCACAAACTGAGCCACCAGCTGTTGTAAAGGTTGCTGACCTCTGGTTTAGCAGATCACAGGTTATGACTGAGTCTGACGAACTTGAAGGCCAACACAACATCTCAAACTCATTGTTGTACTTCCCAAATTTTTCCTGAACCATTTTTGCCTTTGTGGCAAGGTACATTATGCTGCTGAAAGTGGCCACAGCAATGAGGGACTGCTGCTTCCATGAAATGGTACATGGTCTTCTTTTTATCATGCGTCTTGGTGAAATAGGTTCCCCGAGTAAGGGGCTTTTACAAAAGAGGCTCATCAGACCATGAAGTGTTCTTTTATTGTTCCATTTACCCAGTTCTGACATTTCAGGGTAAATTTTGGAGGCTTTCAAATATGGACAAGGGGTGAGCGTGTGTACCTGTCTGGTCTCCAGCTGTCCAGTCTCACATATTATTATTTTTATTTTTTTTTACAGTTTTAAATTTTACAGAAGCACATCAGGTAGATCCAACCATGCACTTTAACCCTATCCTGGTTTGCCACATTTCTTCCTCGGATCACTTCTGAGATCCTGACCCACAGCTGGCATCTGGTAATAGCTGCAGTTCTGCAGATGTTCCCATTCAGTTATTCAGTCATCAAAATTGTCCCTTAAAATGCCCGATCAGTGCATACACACCAGCACACAGCTGCCCGCGTCCCACATTGCAGCTGCTATTTTATTTCACTTTCCATGTTGCCTGATAACAGGTACTTTTGGGACTATTTTGGGTTTGCTGAACTATTGAGTGTGTAATTATCAGCAGATTAAGGAGATTATATCTTACTTTTACAGGATCTGTTTCTGTCAAACTACAGATTATAGTTTTGGGCAACAACAATTTGTTCTGGCCTTTATATTTATTTTGCAACTTTCTGTGTTTTTCTGCAAAATCTTTTTAAAATTACCATTGACCTATAACCAGTATGATATAGATGATCTTACACATTCTAATTATAGATTATCCAATAAATAAATAAAAAATGAAAGAAAACGTTTTACACATCAGCACACTTTGAAAACTAGCTGGTGCTTACCAAGTAAAAAACAGCAGCTTCTTCTCGCTTTGCTTCATTCAAAGGGCCTGGAATAAACAATAGCTTGTTGGAGGCATGGACTCTGTTGTAGTCTTAAACAAATGGATCTGATGCTACCCAATCGCTAACATTTGGCTGTGGCATATGTAACGCGCTACGTAATGTGGTTGTTTAAATTGTATGTAAACAACCCCATGAGGATTGGGGTTGAAAGCAATAAAAAGTCACAAACAATTCCTTTTGCTCTTAAATGTAATTGCTCCAAAAAAACCAAAAAAAAAAACAACAACAAAAAAACAGATGACACAATCTGAACTTACTCTTGATGTGTTTGACACCTGCGGAAAATTTCAAAATTCGTCCTCAACTTTGTGTTTCCACCCAGACGCGTAAAAATATATATATATTTTTTTTCAGTTTCATTACAGAATAATGTTTTCCCATTGCAGCGAGCGGTTAGCTCTCCAATCTCATCTCCATTTCTTTTATGAACTCTTTATTGAGTGAAGTCACATTGATTTGACATATTAACAATCCCTCCACACTCACGACCACTCCTGCTGCCAGAGGTTGAGGCCTTCTGTTTTAACTGTCAGGTGCAATTGCTCCCCACAGACATTATCAGATATTAAGTGATAACCCTGATGGTGGAATAACAACTTGTTCGATGCCATCCGGTGGGCTCCTCATTTATTAAGGCTGACAGTAAATTAGATTGCTGGCATCCGGAGGGGATCCTGGCATTTTCAATGGACCTTTTTTGCTTTCAAAACTTCACCGGATTTCAATCATAAGTAATGAAATTCCATAACCCTCCTCAGCAATGAAAGTGAGCTGGAAAGGAAGTGAAAGAAAAGCCATTAAGTGGGAGGGGGAAAAAAAAGGAGTAATGGTCTTACCCTTTAGCTTTTAGAGGTTTTTCTGTTGTCAGTTTAAATTTTGCCTTTCTGTGGACAAGGTTTTCCTTAAAGGTGAGCCGTGAAAAGATACTTTTCCCTTCGCAGACGCTGCCGGTATGAACAATAGATACTTGACGTCTCATGGCTCACATGACAAAAGAGGGTGTGTCTTTTGGTCTAACAGGTGTGTACGAGTTGACTGTGCTGATATAACCTGACCAACCTGTTTGGGATTTTTGAGCACTTTTACTGGTTTTCTCATCAAGATCCACAGATTTTTTTTTTATTTATTTGTTATTGGTTTTGTGTAATATTATTGATTAAGTGCTCAATTAATTGCTGGTTTACTACACAGTTAGTCCCTTATTACTGTCACTTTTATAATAAACAAACCATTTCATTCCCATGTACCTAAATGTAAATAGATTTACTTTTTTTAAAAATTACAATAGAATCCTTAATTGTCCTTCAGTGGGTAAATTAAATTGTATTAGCAGCAAAGTAACAGTCAAACAGAAGAGATTTACACAAAGGTAACAATATAAAAACAAAAATATATATATACATATATATATATGCTGTACCTTAATGAAAATAGCATATTCAGATTAAAAGAAATGTGGAGGTGAGTAGGGTCGTTTTAAAAATGATGTACAGAATGCGCATGTTTGTTCTGACCTCTGATCGGTGACCTTCTGCTAAAAGCAGGAAGTCAGAGCTGCATGGGAGCTGGGTGTGATGTCACACGGCATTCCTGTAAACAGTCGGCGACGTGGGGATTTCAACATGGCAATGCCCAAGCAGGCATTGTTCGCAGGAGCTCTTTAAACCTCAACTGTCACTCTTGAAGTCCTTACAAGTAAGTTAATGGGTCCACCGGTGTCGTCGTGACAGTTAAGGAGTTAAGCTTTATTTTCCATTTTGCATGTGAGCTGGTGATAAGCTTTGTTGTCATCTGGTGTTTGCGTGTTCTGCTGTCCTTCTCTCAAATCACTGTTAAAAAAGCAAAACAAGATTTTGCAGTCAGATGTCCATATTAATGTACGATTAATAATGCAGCTTAAACATTTGTTTCTGTCCTGTTCAACGTCCCTACATCCAGCTGAGATCTGATCACGTAGGACAGGTTTTAGCGCAAAAGTGTAAATGATTGTGCAAAATTAGACTTGCTTTTATCTGAATCAGCCAGCTCTGGACTGGACTCCAGAAACTAACCCTGCAGTCTAGAAGGAAGACCTTTGTGGGGAATAGGACTGTAACTCATTAAAGAGAGAATCATTCAGAACCTTATTTGTATTTTTCGTTTAATTTTAATCAGCGCTGCAGCGTTTTCAATCAGCTGCAGGCTTTTAAATAAATGTTTGATATGCTTGATAATTATTAATCACAATATTCAACTCTACATGTAAGAAAAAAATTATGGACTAGTTTTAGTTTATTTTCTGAAACAGGCCTCTATAATTGTGATTAAAAAAAAAGGAGCAGGACTGGAAAGACATAAAATCGAAATATGTTTTACTTTAGAACCTGGATGTCAGTGATTTGGACTGACTCACTTGACATAATCATTTTTGACACTCTTCATTCACCATAAAAAAGAAAAGAAAATCTGATTAAAGCATTCCCTGCAGCAACGTGTAGCATTTGCAGCCAATTCATCTATTGACCACGATGAAGATGAATCATTTACTGATGCTTTAATGATGTGGCAGGTACATCAGGCTGAAATAAAATCTTATCAGACCAGCCAAAATCAACATCAGTTTGTCAAAACTTCATAAAAAAAAAAACAAAAAAAAACTGGAGATCAGAAATCCCTCACTGATTCTGACACAAACATGTCTAAAACTAGGCTAAAACTAGAGCTTATTGACCTTATCACCTGCATATTTTCTGATGGTCAACATTCATGATCACTTTAGCCATATTCTTTAGTTGGTCCAAATATGGTTTAATCAGTATTTTAGCTACATGACTTGTGTTTTAGCTTCAGCTAAAAACAACTGTAGTTGTGACATAACTTTGTAATGACTCATTGTTGAGGCATTCAGGACTGTTCCTATGTCATTCCTAAAGTGACACACATCTATGACGTATATGCAGTCTTAAAAAAAAAAAAAAAGAGGCAAGTTGTTAAAGGAACAAGCGCTTTGGTTTGAACCTCACATTTTATTTGTGTCATGGACTGATTCCACAATGCCAATAATGTATTATTTCTATTTAGGGTTTGCCGTACATCTGCTCAAAACCTGTTTATTGGCCATCATCAGTGGCCGGTATCAATAGCTCATATGCTTTCTGCATGGCAGGCTCTCCTGTGGGGGAGGAAGTGTAGCACAGCTGAGGATCAGGGGGAATGTGTGAGCGGCACGTACATGAGCATGATTGACAGTGCTATTCCTCCTGGGTCTGATTGGTTGTTTCTTCCCAGGAGTGACATATTCCGGCAGATAACAGAAGGACCACAGGAACAAGGTTTTTTTTTTTTTGTTTTTTTTTCATAGATTATCTCTCTCATACTTATTGTGAGGACACAGCGACAGTTTTAGCAAATATACGTGTTTCTAAACAAAAATAAAATCCCATTTAAAATCTGTCATTTGTGTATTTTAATTTTAATTTTGTGCATCCAGCATCTTTATAGCAAGAAAAGTGTTTAAACAAAGTCATTGTGTGTACTGTATTAAACCTTTAGAGTTGTGTCATTACAATGACATTGCAATATAGATATTTTGGCACTCATGAAACAGCTTCTTTAGTTATTTAGAGAGATTAAGAACTTAAGATTTGACACATTTACATAAAAAAAACAACAACAAAAAACATCTTCAGTTTCAGTTTTGTAATCACGGAAAGAGCTGTTGCTGGGGTCAAAATTGACAATGCATTTGTATATCTTATGAGTACATAATTTAAGTAAATCATGTCATACACCTTGTCATATAATGTCCACCTTCTACAAGAGCTCCACTGTTAGAGTGCCTGCTGCTTGACCTCTCTCATGACAGTGAGTTGGAAAGAGAGTAAAAGAAAAGCCATTAAGAGCAGGGAAAAAGAGTAATGATCTTGCCTTTTTTGCTTTTAGAGGGGTCTCTCTTGTCAGGTTGAGTTTTAGCTTTTCACAGGGCAGTTTTTCCTCAGAAGTGAACAGTGGACAGCTACTTTCCCCTGAACAGACACTTACAGGTATGAATAGGATCTTGATGTCTGCCACGGCTCACATGAGCTCCTTCTCCACTGTCAAGTATCACTCTAACCCTTTAAATGTCTGGTTCAGTCCTACCCAAGTTATGTGTGTCCATTGGCGTCTGTTCCTTACTATTGTAGGGCGTGGACATGGGGCAGGAACGTGGGCAGCCTGTGAGCATGCAGGAGTTTTGGTTGTTGCTCCAATGATGTTGTTTGCAGCAACGTTTAGCAACGGCGAACCTCAAGGTAGAGCTTTTAAACCCAAATATTTGTCTTACATCTTTGTCTTATGGAAATTCATTGCTGGCCCAAACATAATGGAAACAATTCAGGTCAGCTGATTAGTTTGCTATGCATACAAACATTTAGAGGCTGGGAAAGATAAAACTCGCGACTGTGTTCCTCCACAATGAGCAGCTCTCTGACAGCAGACTTCGTATCTGCCAGTCCACTGAGTTGTTGCCGAGTAACTTTTAGTTTCTGTTCACACGTCAAAGGTGAGAACCTCCAAGACAACCACAATCGGGGCAACAAATAAACATGAAAAGAGAGGCAGGAGCAGGCAAAATAAACCCAGAAACAATATTTAACTACCAACTGGGTGCTTAGAGGACAAAAAGAAGGCTCAGGTAAAATTTGACGTTGTTGACATCCAATGGCAACCAAGAAGAAAATAAAGAACACATCTGACGATACCGGAGTGAATTAATAAACCATAAGAGAATGTGCTCAGCGGACATAGTCACCAGTGCTCTAACAAAGTAAAAGCACAACTACCAGCATGCTTTTCTAAACACCTGTTGCGCTCTTCTTATCTCTTCCTCCCCTAGATAACCAACACATCTCACATGTTGGACTAGTCAGGAAACATTCCACAAAGTGACAACACCCTAGGCTCACGATGGAGGGACGGGACACCGACTGGTTAGCAACATTTCTAATAACAGCTTATAGGCCATCAACTCTCAAAACATAAGTACTGCAGAGGGCTTCTGAAAGAGAGAGAACATGTCTCCAAGGAACAAGAAATCATGCCATCCCTCTTTTTTAAAGAATAGCAAAGGTTTGGAAAGAGTGCAATAGTATAAATATCTAAGGAGTTACAAGTTTTATAGCTTTAGTGTCAACACAATGGCCATAATAAACGTTTTAGTCTCTTTTTATTTACTCTGTTTTTGCTTTTCTTTTATCTGCTAGCATGTGTCAGTTAATGGCGAATAGAAAAATCACCTTCGGGATATTTCCTCCCAGTACCTTAATCGTTTGCTTAAAATTATTTAATTTATAAATATATACATAACCCATGTCCCCCCTTGAGAAATAGTGTTGGTTTGCTTCTGTCGGAGCAAAAATGTATGTCACGATTCACCAAGAACTGCGTCAAATTTATTTGTTTTATCAGCAATAAATATTATATAACTCAAAATTATTATCCTCCTAAAATGTAATGAATTATGTTTTCAAGATTTGAATGAAAAACACCTGAACCAAATAAGGTACATAGCATGACTGATAACTGATGACTTGTGACTTACAAACTGATGTAAATGTATCAAATGTAGCATTCCTGTTATATGTCCAAAACCATAACTTCTCAGGAAGCAAACAAAAACAATAACATCTCATTTTTAAATCTAAACACCCTCAGTTTAGTCAAAGTTACAAAGACTTGTTGGGCCTTTTCCCAACAATATCAGAGGAACCATAAAAAAAAAAAAAAAAAATCTGGATGATGATCAACAGAACTGACTGTCAAAGGAAAACACAAAGGAGGCATCCAAAACAAGAGGATTACATGGCTTAGTCCAATTTACTTTCACCCTTTTGTGATCTTTGCAAAACACTGCATTTCTTTTCTTTGCACTGCTGTGACAGACCATGCCAAACCATGGGTAAAGGCAAGCAGCTAACACATTGAAAAGCTAGAGTCACACCGACAGGGGAAGATTGGGTCTAAATGGTTCTTCACCATAGTATAAAATGATGTATCAATTCTGTGACTTTTGAAGCACACCAACAAACTAAAAGATAAAGTTCATTTTATTTTTGCTGGATTTTTCATTGTAAAATAATCTCTGCTTGCAGAGAGGCACCATCACCTATAGTATCCTGCGAGGATAATTGAGTGTAGACAGTGAATGGATGAATGGATGAATGGATATTTATTTCATGAGTTTTTCTACCTGTTTGCCAGGTAAACAGAAATAAAAAGCCCTTCGAAAGCAGTGTCTCTTGAACTTCTTACATTTTCTCTCATGTTTGAACCAAGTGTGTTTTCTTTCAGAATTTTAATTGGGGAAAAAAAAGTACATAGTTTTCACAATTTTCAGAAAATAAAAGTTGTACACAGTGGTGTGCATTTGAATTCAGCTACTCTATTCTGATATTCCTAAATAAAATCCAGTGCATGGATGGGAATTGATAAGAATTTAGTCATTTTGACTCCATTATTATCGATCTCACTTATTGATTCGCTTCCTTTCCGATTCTCTTACCAAGTCTCATTGAGTTAGAAAATAAGCTTAAAATACACACCATGCTGCAATCATTTCAAACAAAATTAAAGCTGCCTTAACTATAAACATCATTAGTCTTGCATTTTATAAATCTAGTATTGATAGGAAAGGGGCAAGGAGAAAGTACATGTTTTAATGATAAAAGCTGTAAGAAGTTTGTGAATTGGACAGAGCTTGTTCTGTTT
>NW_006799946.1:2024941-2026056 GCF_000485575.1 Poecilia formosa
TTGAACTTCTTACATTTTCTCTCATGTTTGAACCTAGTGTGTTTTCTTTCAGAATTTTAATTGGGGAAAAAAAACCCAAAAAAACAAAAAAACAAAACTTATGTCCGTTTTAATTAGCCGTACAGTACAAACTATCTTTGGAGTGTGCAAGCAACAATCATGCTTGATAGGCAAGTCATTAACCTTGTGGCAAATTTCAAAAAGCCAGCACTTAGTTACAAAAGATAATCATTTTTCCTGTGTACCCATAACATGCTGAATTAATAAGTGTTAAAACAGACATAGTTATAGAGTAAATACAGACAGGGATAGAACATGCTTGTTAAAGTAGGGGAGAAGGGTATTGTTCTACTGCTATACCAGCATTATCCTGAAGAGATACTAGTGTCCTCAGAGTGAAACATGGTGGTGGCAGTATCATTTTTTTTTCCTGGGAAGATGGGTGAAGCTAAATACAAGACAATCTTATTACACCGAGTGTTAAAGGCTGAAAAGGATTTGAGACCGGGTCAGAAGTTTGACTTCCAGTAGGAAAACAAACCCAAACATGTGGCTAGAGATACAATAGAACAGGTCAGAATAGGCAGCTTTTATATTTTTGAGGGAATGTCACAGACAGTTTTTTAAAACTCACCTGAAATTCTTATCGCTCTGTCATTGTCATTGTCTTTGTCTCTGGTCAGTCAGATCATTACTCCTGTAAACATACACCCTTTGATGGATGCATCGGACATTAAAGCAAAAACCTGGAACAATCCTCCCTCGACTCATTCAGCCGCAGTCAGCTAGGATTATTCAGCACCACTGCCTCCTGCTGGTAGACAATGAAAAACAAGCAAGGTTCATTTCCTCTAATCACCTCTGCTTATGCTTAACTTTCATCTTGCTTAACTTTATATACACTGCTCAACAAAATAAAGGGAACACTCAAATAACACATCCTAGATCTAAATGAATGAAATATTCTCATTGAATACTTTGTTCTGTACAAAGTTGAATGTGCTGATGGCCAAATCACACAAAAATCATCAATGGAAATCAAATTTATTAACCAATGGAGGCCTGGATTTGGAGCCACACACAAAATTAAAGTGAAATGTTGCCTTTATTTTTTT
>NW_006799946.1:2026934-2027862 GCF_000485575.1 Poecilia formosa
TCATAACATTCTGTGGAAAAAAAAAAAATGTCATGCCATTTAAAATACTGAACTTCCGTAATTACTATGAGCTTCAAGTGTACAATTACAGAACAATCAAATGTGCTTTTTATTGCAAACTGTCTTTCCTTTTCAGTTTATTGGCATTCTTGTAATGATTCAGAAGAGTACAAGCACAAATCCTAAACCTCAGCTCAATAATTGTTTATTTTCCCAGGTTATTGCCTTTCCTGCATACTAATGTACTTGTCATCTTGCTACAGTTCCTCATGCTTTAATGAACTGAAAATCACAGAGAAATTAACCAGAGGAAAATAAATCTGCTAAGTTTTCATTAAGAGAGTTTTGCCTTAAGACCAGAGAGAGATCTAGTTTGTTTATATCCATTTTAATATAAAAAATGAAGCATTTTTCTAATGTATAATAACAGCTGTGCCTTTTTCTTCTTATTTCCATATGTGCTTACATATTTTATTTGTTTATTTTGATCAGGCCATCAGTTAACGGATTTCATAAGTGCAACATATTAGTGGATGATTTAAAAGTCTGATTCTAGTTTATGTACAACAGGTTGTATGTAAAGCAGGATACTGGGAATAGAGTGTTATGTTTAGAACCCATATGAAATGAATGATACATTTTGAACAAGTGTTCTGTTCAAAATGACTTTAGTTTTTGCTTTTCTCTCACACTCAGACCTCTCAGATCATCCAACAAATATTAACATCATATAAAGTAAATACAAAGAGCAGTTATTTATTTATTTTTTCAAATATTTATTAAGAGGAGACAACTATTCAAACCTTTCTGGGCCTATTATGTGAACTCCGTTTTCTCAGCCATGTTTCGGTGGACTTGCTGGTATTGCTTTCAATCATGGCACCGCTATATCAAATTTCGACTGATATTTGTCAAATAATGGCCCCTC
>NW_006799946.1:2027884-2052769 GCF_000485575.1 Poecilia formosa
CAATAAAAACAGTATAGAGAATAAAAACAAGAGCCTTATAAAATACAGATGAATGAAAACGAAATGTATTGTTTAAAAGTTTACTCCACAGCACCTGAAGGTGTGGAAATTCAATCTGTGGTTTCCCCAACTCCCTTTTCTCAGCCATGTTTCGGTGGACTTGCTGGTATTGCTTTCAATCATGGCACCGCTATATCAAATTTCGACTGATATTTGTCAAATAATGGCCCCTCATATTTTCAAAAAAGCTACAGAATATATAACATTTTTTATTGTTTAATTTTAAGTCTGCAAATTCAAGACAAGAGGCCAACTCAGCATCGGCACAGAGTAGAGACAGATCTGACCATGTGTAAAACGCTCTATTTATTCCATGGCTGCAATGCTCAATCTATTCAGCAAGAAAATAATTTGAATATAAAATATCAGTGAAAAGTCACAGCTTTTCACTCTGGGCCACACCATTGCATGGCCTCACAAACCAAATGCATGCAGTAAAGAACCACTACACCAGTTTTAAGGGGTAGAGTGGACATACTGAACTAAACCTTTTGCCAGATTACCTTTTGTTTTTTGTTTTTTTTAGAAGTGGAAGGGTAGCTTTTTTCTAGCATAATTCATAAATCACTATACTACTCTTCACTATGAAGAGAACCAATTTTTGGTATTTTGTCTGCTTTTAAACTGTATTGCTTTAATTTGGTTTTAATATATCTTTGTATTCATTCAGCATTTGTTTGAAAATGCTTCATAAATAGCTATTATTATTATTATTATTATTATTATTATTATTATTATTATTATTATTATTATTAAATTAATTCCTCTAAGTTAACACATTGTAAAAACATTTGTAAAAGACTTACAAAAGTATCATTAACCCTTCTATATTATAACCATAATCTGCATTTGCAATGTTTCACCGTCAGGATGGTAATGGGCCCACGGTTTTTACATTTTGTCTCAAAATGGATGATTTTGTTCAGCCTTTTTCTTGTCAGGGTTCCTTAAAGGCCAGATTTGTAGGCTGCACAATCCAATGTTGTCCAGTCAATAGTTTATCCTTCTCGAGTTGTGAATCTGTCTAAATCCTCCAGTTGCCATGGGCTGTCATGATTTCAAGTTTTGTGAAGACCCAAATCCAGGAGGGCAACGACAAGCCATTGTAAAAAGTTAAATTAAGTTTATGAAACAGAAAGTCACAATTTCTTCTTCCAAGGGCTTCAGGGGAAGCTACCAGTCCAAGGATATTTCTAGCACCACAGAGAGGAAAGTTAGTGGAGCCCTGATGTTACAAACAAAATGTGAGGCCTGTATTTCACCTTACTTGTTGTTCTTGAAATATTAGCTGGAAAAAAAAAAAAAAAAAGAGGTCCTTATTAATTTTGGATGACTGCAGTTGATGTTGATTTGAGCAATGTGAGATTGTATTTATTTTGATATATCGCTGTGCTGCGAGACAGGCAGGCAGAGATATGGATTTAATGCTGACCAGAGGCGAGATAGGATCTGTGACTTTGTCTTGGAGTTTCTCAAAGTAGTTCAGAGGGTCAATGGAGGAGACTTGAGGTTGAGCTCAGGAGCACAAATGTATGCAAACAGGCAAAGACTAAACCCCCGGAAACCATGGGGAAAAAAAACAAAAAAAAAAACAAACAAATATGGATATTGGCTTTTATTAGAGCTGATCAGCAAGAGGGCGAGAGGAGGACAGATACTGGACTGCTACATGGAAGGCAAACTAAAAAGACGCTGGCATTTGTGGTTTTTGGTTCAGCATGAAAAATTAGAAAAAAACTTCATGAGTATGAATATCAAGATTTTTGCAAAACAATTGCCATCACATAATGTAATAAACTGCAGTGCCCACTTCACAGTGAAGCTTTGGTTCAGTTGATTTTCTGACAGAAAATCCTTCTTTCTAAGTTTCCATGTCCTCAGGTGGTCTCTCTGTCAAGTAAAGGAGTGCTTAGGGAAATGAAAATGTTATGGAACTGTTAAACCAACCCCTGCATTACCCCTTCAAAGCCCTTTAATGCCTTCATTCTGCTTTCAGTCATCGGTCTGCCACACTTACCCCGAACTGCCCCAAATCTCCCACTTTACCTTTCCTCTCAATGTGTATCATTCCGTCTTCTTGCTTTGCCCTTAAATGTTAAATGTTGCCTTCCAAAAGTCAGATTTATTTTTTTCAAAAAATGTAGCAGTACATCAGCAAACTCTCATTCAAGTGTTCACATTTTACAATCCAGGCAGGTTTTCCTTTAATCCTACCATGACTTTTGAATATGACATTTAACCTCTTCTATTTGTAATATTAAAAAAAAAATAAAAAATTCTCATTTAAAATCTACAGACTTCATAGAAGAAGACTGAGATCAGACATTTTTTTTCTTGCTCCACTCTTAATATTTAGCTTCACAACTTATGCTTATTTGTGTTCCTTTGATTGATGAAATAATTAACCGTTTTTACTGTGGGCTAATGTGACTCAGTGGGTAGAGTAGTTACCTTACAATCAAAAGGTTGTGGGCTCTAGCTTCCTCTTGTCACATGTTGATGTTCCCCTGGGCAAATCACTTAACCCCAGGTTGCCTGCAGATCTTTGTATCCGTGCATAAACATGCATGTGTTGAGTTTGACTGAGTAAAGGTGGCTAAAGTATAAAACACTGTGGCCAGAAAAGAGCTAAATAAATTCAATTCATTTATGGATTTAAAGAACAAAACAGGAAGCGATTTTACTCACACACTTACAAAGCAAGGTACACAAAGGTTAGTGATTGTCAGAGGCCGTGTGTCATGGTGGATAGATGGGAAAACACATACTGTAATGCTCTTAAGTTCCTGTATGCACTAATTTTGATAAAATGACAAATAAATAAAAAAGAAAATCAGAAACAACTTACAGGTAAGCACAAGGAGAATGGGACATGGAAGCAGTGTGAACACAATGGAAGAAATGGGCAGAAATATTGAGAACCAAGGAGCCTAAATAGTGAGGAGTGACAATAAAATGACAATAAAAGCAGGTGTGATTAAACAGAGGAATTCAAAACAGCTGAGCTACAGCACAGAGCAGAATACAAAGGAGGGCGAACCAAAACAGTAGAGGGACTACAAACTGCGGGTAAAAAGACTTGCAGTAAAATGTGTGAGAACTCAAATGCACAGAACAGATGAACAAGAATAACAAGAAACTCAACACAAATTAAAGTAAAAAAAACAACTAATGGTAATGATAAGCTGGAGAATGTACAGAATATGCAAGAGCTAACTAACCACAATATTTGTGCTGTGGTTTAAAAAAAAAAAAAAAAAAAAAAACAGTACAAATATGCATTGATTGTGACAAGGTGAGAAAACAGTACTGCTTCCCCTAAAAATACTTTAGTGCACATCTTGCAGTGCTAACGTCACTATCCTGACCTTAATGAAAAATGACCTACTTGAAATACTTCCAGTCAATTTTACTTCTAAGACTTGTACTGAATGAACTTCACTACTTAATTTATCATGTTTCCTTTTAGTGTTTCCCCTCCTACTCGGTTGTTTTTGTTTTTCTTTGATCAAAGGACAGGACAAACTTCTCTGAACATTCTCCCCCTGAGACACCGCTGCCCCGAAGCCATCACTTGAGGCTTCTATCTGCACACACACACGTGTGTTATGAAGGCACGACTCTACAGAACAAGAACTTGACAGATTTTCATCTCCAAAGACTGCAAGGCAAGTTCACAGTCTTTATTTAAAAATTACTTTAGACAGTGCATTTTTGTGCATCTTAAAATATCATGAGAATTACACGTTTTGCTTGTTTTGAAACAAGCAAAACTAAATGAAAAGTGATGGAGCTGAATAAAGTGCTTCCTAACCAGTATGTTATACAGTTCCTTCTGCTGCTTAATGTTTGAAGTATATGGGTTTTTTTTTTACATCTCATGTTGAGCAACTCAGTTCTCTTGAAATCAAAAGACAAGAGCTGCAACTCCATTTGCTCTCAAACTTTCTGCACTGGTGACCCCGTCAACAATCTTTTCTCAACATTCATTCTCACAAATGGAAGTTGTATCCTTTAAAATTTCTGTAACTGTATATGCAGAGTTGCAAAGTGTGGAAGAAATTAAATAGCGCAGTTCCCCACGTACCCGTCGCCCACCACCATGAACAGTAACCCATAAACTGCACGAGTTTGAAAAGGTTTATGATCCATATTTAATGAACACTGAAGTCGGTTATTAAAGAAAAAAAACTGATTAAATATGAGGTCACACTTGCACTTGGATGCTCTGCAGCATTTCAAATAGCATTAGAAAACAAAGGGCCTCAGATGGCATGACAAGAAAACAACATAAAAACGGCAAAGTACTTGTCAGAATGTCATGTAATGATGTAGAGAAGGACCCAAGAGCAGAGAGGAGGAAATAAACAGTTTCACTTAAAGAAAAAAAAAAAAAAGGAATTCAGAAACTCAAAATTCAAGGGGGAATCCAAAATAATACATCACAAGCAGAAAGCCAGGAAGCATGCTGGTGTATGTAATAGAACAATCTGACTGAGAGTTATTTAAGTCGAAGAAATATTGAACAAGAAGCAGGTGGCTGATTAGAAACTAGGTGCAGCTGTGTGGGAAGTCGAGTAGCTGAAGCTAAACTGAGGAAGCTGGAGAAATGGCGACTAAAATGGAGCGAACAAGAGAGCAAGTATGAATAAATACCAGAATAAAGCAAAACACATAGTCAAAAAGATCATGACTCTTTCAAACAGAAACTTGAGTGTTACTGGAAAACTTTGTTGCAGAAAATGTTCTGTAATGTCAAACCGATGTCAGTTTGGCAGGCGTAAATAGACTCCTTCAAACAACTTTTGAGGGTTTATAGAGGAAAATCTGTCAATGTAATAGTCCATATAAGCGTAGAGATGGTGAATATTAAACTAAACTTTACAAGTAACCTGATCAGAGGGAGAGGGGAGCAACGCCGGATGAATGTGTGAGAATGTGATTGCAGAGCAGTCACATAAGAGTGAAATATAGTGGCAATGTAGGGTGCAGCATAAACCTGGCCACTCTAACTTTTTTTAATTTGGATTGGCAAGTCATCGGCTGGGATGGCAGTATTTTTTCCTTCAAGTCGTTTTCTGAGTATCCAGCTCTGAAGCAGAGAGGCTCTCCATCATGCTTGTCAGGGGAAATTTTATTGAGGAACACTGAAACCAGATTGGATGCCAGGAGAACTCTTGTATGGAGTAAAAAGGGTGATGCTTATTGTTAGGTAGCATTGGTGGGATGGTTAGGTTTAATTTGAAAAGGTCTTCTCTTTTGGGTTCTACAAAACATGTCCTCAGTTGGCTAAAGAATTCAGATCAATTACTTTAGAAAAAGGTTTGTAAAGAGCTGCCCTGTGCTGATTAGGGTCAAGTCAAATGACTGAGGGTCATTGCGCGCACAGAAAAACCCTGTAAATTCTAGACTCTAACAGGTAAAAATGGTGAACAAAAATCCATGTAGGACGGTAAAGTCCGAGCGCAAAAATTCGCGTGACAGGTGGACGGAGCCTGGTGCTGCAAGGTTGGAGACCTTGTCCTCTTAGGCGATGGGGCCTGGATAATACCCGTGTTAAACGGACGGCGGAGTCCGGCGACGACAGGCGACGACAGGCGCTTAAATTCCGTAACAAAAGTATGTTTTTTAAATCATTTTTTTTTTTCTTCCAAAATCTCTTTCTCTTTCTGTTTATTCAATGTCACATGCTGTTTTTGTTTTTATTTTTTTATTTTAATTATGTAAAGCACCTTGAAATGCCTTGCTGCTGAAATGTGCTATACAAAAAAAAAAAAAAAATTTGATTGATTGATTGATTGAAGTCTTCAGAGCCGACAAATAGCAAGGCTTTCATAACCGCCTCTTTGTTGAAAGATTAGATGTGAAACATATTTACTCGAACACTGTCTTCTGAGCCTCTCAGGTCACGTCCTTGCTCCAACTCGCATAACTTTTTTTTCTACATTGTGACTCGGTAACAGAAGTGCCAATATTTTCTTCATGTTAAGTGTTTTCTTCTTTTCCCTCTCATTTCTGTTTTCATTCATTTGTGCAATTACATCTCCGCAGTACAGTAGTACACTTGAAAAAGTCCATTATCTAACAGGCTTAACTAATACAGATAATGTCTCCCATTGAACAGCCTTCCCACGTTCCGAGTTTTGCACATAGGTTGAATGTCTATAGTAAACCTGTGTTGAAATATGTTCAATGAACCATTTTAATGAATGTCAAAACCAGAAATTGTAATGGATAATTAACCTTTTTTGGCTCTCCAGTTTAACATGGGATTGCTTGGCTATAGCGTTCAAAAGAAGCAGAGGTCAGGATTGGAGAGGACGGGTCAAGGATCTTCCATTTTATAAAGCATTGCTTTCAGATGTGATGTCAGCTTCATTTGTATTGCATTATAATACTGGAAACAAGATTTTTTTTTTTTTTTATTGCTGTATTTAATTAAAAAAATAAATAAGCATAGTTGAGCTCATGGGAATCATTCAGTCTTTTGTGCCTGTTTTGGATTTGTTCAAGGACCCTTTGCCTGAAATATAGTGCTTATTAATCCTCAAGGTAATGGAAAAGATGCTCTGCTGACAGGCAGCAGAGACCCAGGGTCATGTTTTTCCTTGGGCACATAAATCTTGGCCTCCTTTTGCCCCTCTGCCCGCCCTTCTTGTACATCTGTAGCCAGAGACGTCTTCGGGCTGTCTTGACCGATTGAGAGCTGTGATTTATATCCACGGACCATGCAGTACTATAGTAGAAAATTCAATTAAATGAAGGAACAAGAATAGAAGATGAATGAATATGTGCCGCTTCCCCCCCCCACCACCACCTTACTACATTCTTTGCTCTATATTTTAAGTTCAGATGAGAATGACTAATAAAACAATATATATGTAGAGTTTAGATGTAATTTCCCTACCTGGTTACTAATTTTTCTCTGAATACATTACCGAAAATGAAGTAAAGACAATAAATACAATGATGCATACACACCGGCGGGCCACTTTATTACATATATTTGATCCAAATTTTCACTCAATTTCGGGGTTTAGATACTTGCTGAAGTTCACAACAAGCATTGCATGCATAACAGATATTTGATTCACGACACTGAGTCGACAAATCTCCACCCGTCAGCCATGTGAAGCTACTATTGTTTCAGAAACGTTGTTTATTCTCTGCCAGGAAGAATCACAAGAGTTCTGAAAGCAAAAGAGGGTTCAAGCATTGTACTAACAAGGTGTACCTAAGAAAGTTGGTGGTGAATGTGAGGCGATGCTTGATAAAGTAAACATCCAAAGACATAAGAGTCTCATGTTGGAGGAAAACAGGGGGCGGAAAACAGTAGTTAACATGAAGAATGGGTTGTGTTAGTTTCTGTACAGCAGAGAGATGGGTGGCATCATTAGTTTTTCAGTGTGTGGAAATGTGAAAAAAAAGATTAATGGGAAACCCCAAGAGTCATCAAAAACAACTCTCAACTTGCAAGATCAACTCTTGTGTCAGCCACTTTTGAAAGAGAACCTCTCGTCCTCTCTCGCTCTCCTTCATATAGGCTGCTAAAGTGCCTTTTGAGATTTGATCCTTAAACCTGGAAAGTCGTGTTCCCTGCTCTCAATTTAGACCTGACCTTTTTAAGCAGGCATCCAAACAGTAGCTTGACACGTGAAAATCGGATCAGTCCGGGAAGGATGCAATGAGCCTGAGGTAGGAACCACTGCCCTGGAGGGAGGAATTGTTTTAATCCATCATCCTTTGACACTTGTTATATTGTGTACTGCTTCAGTCTTTAATTTGATGAAACAATTATAGACCGCCCCGTTCAAATAAAGCACATATAAACGGCCTTAAGTGAAGTATTTAATAGCGAACGGAGTTTTGTAATAAAAAACACAGGACAATACATTCTTTTCACGTTCTTGGAGAGTTTACCTTCTATCACAAAATATTATGGCTGTTTTGCCTTCTAGCACATCATTAATGTACGACTTCTTATTTCAGATGCCTTTCCTCAATGAGGCAATTCTGCATTCGTACAAGTGGTGAGGAGGACAGTCATCTTAGCTTTACAGAGAGACAAGTCTGTCTCCTGATTTAAGCAGGGGCTAAAATATGCCTGGTGATAAAAAATACATAAAATAAAGGCAAGGAGTGGCCCCGGGCAAGAAATTGCAAGACGAGGTGCGAGCCGTGAATGGATATAAATCCAGGCTGATTTATAACTTGCCGAAAAGAAGTAAATGCTTCAATAGCCTGTCAGTCAGGAACATTCCTGCCATCATGAAATGAGAACGCAGGAGACTGAAGGTTTCACCACATTTCCTTATGGATCTGCTCTTCTTAAACAAAATTAAATGCAAAAAATGAAATATTATCCCACTCATGTGCATATGTTTTTAGATGCACCGATGAGCAGCTTGAAACTGTACTTTGAATAAAATCATACCAATAAGACTTGATAAGAAACATAAGTGGGAAAACTGCTTTGTTTCTTTCAGAACGTCAACCGGCCTATACAGTAGGTCAACAATAACTAAAGAGAGTCAAAATCTATTTTTCAAAGTTAGAATGTTTTTAACTCATCATAGTCTAATTATGCAAGAACCAATAGCAGCTACTTTCCAAGCACTGCTTCTACATTTTGTGTCTTTTACACCGGACCACTAAAACATGCACACACTGTAGATGGCAAACTGCAACACAAGCATGCCAGTAAATATTCATGCAGACAGTGTACACAGATGCTCCCACTCCCACAAACACAGCCAGACATTGCTGATGCAAAAGTGTAGAAACGAAAGCTGTTACTATGTGAAGGGAAGATAAAGGTGCCCCTCTCCCCCCCACCCTTTTTTTTAACTCCCTTTGCTCCATATCCATGGCATCTGCTCTGCTCTCATTAATCATACGAGAGGTGGGAAGGATGCTGCCACTTGAAATAAAGCTTTATGATTGCATGGAGTGCTGTAGACCACATTCTGCCAGGTAGTTTAACAGCTTTTGGGGTTTCTTACCGATCTACCCTCTTGGCTACACTGCTTGTAATTCCCCCCCCCACCCCACTTCTTCTTCTCAAACATTATGCCACATTGTAGCTCAACGAGGGGTTTCCAAGCCATCTGCTGGGGCAATACACCCTCTGACCTGGAGGAAAACATAAAATCTGTTAACCCCCTGCCCATATGCGACACATAACTGAGGCTTGACAAAGCAGTCACCTCCAGGTACAGTATCTCAAAACGCTTTGCAACTTTTTCCACAGCATAGGTGATGCTTAGGGCACTACCACCCCACCAGACTGTTGTAATACCATGGAGTCCTTTGGGATCAGCAGAGACTCTGTCCTGCATTTATCTGCTCATCATTTTAGAAGAGTATGAGATTTCCTTTGAGACTCACTCTGCCATCTGAACCCTTCAAGCAGGATGTAGCCGTGTTGTGTTTCTGTTGGCAGGCGGCTACAGCAGCTCAAAGACGCATCACAGTTGCTGACATGTGTCGTGAGAGTCACAAGGATGGGCTTTTGAGTGCCCAAGGACAATATTAGTTGGCTTCTCTGGAAGCTAAGAATCCACAGATAAAAAGAGTAAAACATCCCTAATTCAGTCCTTCAAGGATGCAGAAGTTTCATTTTGAGAAAACAGTTGTTAAAAATGGGAAAGATTATCTACAATTTCTCATTTTAAAGTTTGTATAGATAGTGAATCTATTAAAAATTAAATATGCAAATATTACTATGCTCACTATTCTGTTTTGAAGAGTAGTTTAGCAGAGTATAAAAAGCTTTCTTTTTTTTTTAAAATAGGGAGGCTGATACAAGATTTGGGTACATTCAGAACATAATAGGAACTGTGTCTTTTCATAAGAAAAACACACAGTCATCCACTCACACTCACTCAGTTATTCATCAGCTTTTGTGAGTGTGAGGAAACACGAGAACCCTCATGCAAGCCCGCTGCATCTGCAGTGAGAACATAAAAGCTTAGTAGGGTTTCGAACCACTGACCTCCTGAGCTGGGAGGCATTCATTCCAAACTACAATTTGCAACATTTCGGTGTCTTTTTGGGCCCATGACAGTGATAACCAAGACTCTGTCATCACTTCGATGATAAGTGTGATAAAGTATCATGTGTTCACTTTGTGAGCATGCTACCTTTTTGTACATTAAAGGGGGGCACAATGACACATCACAGAAACCCTCCGTCATTCACTGCACACCTCAGGGAACTTATATTCATAAAACCAATTGTATTGAACAACGGCAGCTAATGAAAAACACCTAGCATGGTGTTGGTACGTCTTGAATCCATGAAAAGGATTCAGAGGACGTCAAAAAAAAAAAATGTCTTATGGACACTCAGAAAAGGCTAGATAATTTAGAGCAAATGACTGGTACCCTCGAAACCCCGCAGCGTCATACTCGTAATGATGTGCATTTCAAAGGCGAGGCGACGTCCTAATGATGAAAAGTACATCTCACCATGTGTTCACATGAAAGACGCGAGCTGAAGTCATCTCTTCTGGGTTCGGCTGGAGTTGTCAGCGGCATGAAGCTCAGCAGACAGTTCTGGTGGGTTTGTCCCACGACCTTCATAATAGGAACTAATTTCCACATTCCCACCTCTACCACTTAATCACCAAATGGTTTGTTTCACTGCACTCGGGTTCACTTGAAATATACCAGCAAGCCATTATGAACAACTTTTATTTAATAGCCACTCGCTGGTATATCAACTCACAAACCCACATCAAATCTGTACACAGTGTCTTTTCCCCTCATGTCTGCAAACCGAAGGCATCAACATAACAACAGATACAACTGGACCCCCAAGCAACTGTTAGCCAGCCCCATCTTTTTAACAGAAATCATCTTCTGAAGAATGGAGAAATCTATGCACTTGCTCAGAAAGATTCATTGACAATTATTTCCATATGCAAGCAGTTTGTTTCATTAAATGTGCTTGTTTATTTATTGAGCTGTTGGGAGGAAGTTAAAAATTAATAGGCAAATAATTGCCAACAAAAGCAGAGCTTCACAGGAGCTGCTCAATCAAATATCACTTTGCGAACCAATCCAGCGCAACCTTGTATGCACAGCGAATCTCTTTCTGCCAATTTCATTAAAAAGTTTCACATGACTAGCAAAGGCTGAAGATGGATAGGCCACCGCTGATGGATGGTGGAATTCGACATATATTAACACAAATATTTAATGTGAAACGATAGCCATTTTTATAGGAACAAATATGCAGCAACACTTGAAGTAAACAAAACTATACTTTTATTTTTTTGTAGTTAGGATTTAACATATCGTAATCTATCCAAAATGAACCTGTCTTTTCTGATTCTCAGCAGAAAATCAGAAAATCTTTTCCTCTGAGAGGATTAAACGTTTCACAATGCAATCCGGTGCTACGATTTTAGATTTCTGCTTTTAAGTGGAAAAAATAAAAAATCAATAGTGAATATACCTTAAAATGAGTGGAACTGAAGCAGAGGTAAAACTACCTGTCTTCATTCTCCGTCTGTCTGTCTGCATGTGTTACAGCCAAATATCAAATATCCTGAGGAAATCCAGTGACCTTTAAGTAATTTTTAAAGAGCGCACAGGTGGGAAGCTTGTCAGAGACATTTTTCTGATGCTTTAGTTTTTTAATCTTTCTCATGAACTCAAAGATGGTACTTCTACGACTGAAGGTCAGGGCCTCGCCATGAAAGTATCTACCCTCAGCCATTTTTATTTGGTGCATCATCTTTATTTCCTGCAGGTGAACATTTTTGACAGTTGCTAGAAATATGTTACTTTAGTTTTACACAAACTGCCTAATAAAATGATGTAGCATAAACCAGCCTTTCAGTTTTAATCTTTTATTTACAGACACATTATTTTTTCCTCCTGCCCGCTTAAACCAGTCACTGGGATTATGATAGTTCAGCCAAACAAAAGCATCTTTCTAAAAATAATTTAAAACAAAAATGTGTTAATGGCTGCTATTGTTAAAATGAAAGTCTTTAGTAATGTGACTAAAATATTTTGGAGTCAGATTGTTAATTTTAAAATCTTTAATTATTTTAACTTGTTATATAAAAGAGCTGTTTTTTTGGATCAACAATTCTTCATCACTATTATTGAATGTGTTTTTTCCTCAGCAATATTTACCGACCTGCTATATTTTTCATGTTGATTCTTTCATTAGATATTAACGAAAGAATCATTAGTATCTAATGATTCTTAGATGTTAGATATCTAATATCTAAGAATTAGATATCTAATTCTTATATTAAATGGATATTTAATATAAGGCTATTATATTAAATATCCAATGCTTATCTTTAAGTACAGTTGTCAATTTACTGGAAAGACAGAATTAATCCTTAAGACGCAATCAGTTACTGTTCTAAGTGACAGATTTTGTATCTTAACACAAGATTTTAAAAACAATAGAGCTAATAGAGTTGAAATTGATCACTCTGATATTAACTGATATTAACTACAATGAAGATTTAGGCTTCCCCACTGGGACTAAACTTTAATCTTAGGAATACTATGGCATTTAGAGCCACTATAAAAGACCACAGCCAGCCAAAGGCCCTAGTGTGAAGCTACGCTTCAACGGAGCTAGGATGTTGTGTTTATGTTGTGCATCTATCTGGATTTGAGATTCAGTTGAGAACGCAGTTCTGCAAGTTAAGGAACTTCTTGGAACATTTGCATACCAGGAACAACACTTGGTATGCGATTGCTTTTTTTTTCCCCCTTCTTCAAATAATTTCTCAAGTTAATTGCAGTGTGGCAGGAAAATTGCTGAATTCCCCCTAAGTACTCAACGGTGCCTCGGTATTTCCCCTGTCTTCCCTTTGGCCACTGGGCAGAATCATTTTGGCTGCGTCAATTTCACAGAATCTGTCAGCGAATTAGATTGAAGTCATGCTTAGCTGGTCCCGTCTCCTACCGAATGTCACTGTTGTCATCAGTGGCTCAGAGATCTCTAGTAAAAGGACCCGAATGCCAAGTCATTTCAAATTTCCTCAGGTGCTTCCAGTTATATAATTCTTCTACTGATGTTCAGTACAACACATCTTGATAGGATGTTTTAAGGGTAAAAAGTTTCCACGGCTACGGAGGTGTCAGTTTATTTGTTTGCAGGGTTGTAAAGATAATACATTAAATAATGCCTTCAAGGTTTCAATCAAAACTTGACAATTTTTCATATTATGTCCAGTAATACAGCAGCATTTTTTTTGTAAAAAAAAAACAAAAAAAAAACGACAACAACAACAAAGAAATCCACAAATAACACACTTCACAAATCTTCACATTTACACAAATTGAAAATAGATTTTTCTTTCAGGAGTTGTGGACTCCAAATTTACACTACGCAACGTGAAAACGTTTACTAAAGTTTTAATGACTGAATTCAAATCCTCATGTTTTTACTCTCATGTAACTTCTGGATATCATCACATAATCCCATTTTTTTTATTATTTTTTTTATTTATTTTTTTGCTTTGAACATCATCCAAAGGTCATCATCTAAAAAAAATGCACATAACACACCTCTAAACGTACCAAGGCACAGCTGTCCATCTGAAGTGGACGACCAGAGGGGAGGCTATTAATGAAGGAAGCGTCACAGACTCTCATGGTAACTTGAGGAGCCACAAAGATCTGTCTCAAACTGGAGAGTCTGACAACACTCAAAATGGACACCACTTAATATGAGACTCTTGTGTTTTGATTATGTCACAACATGTCATATCTGCCTCATTCTTTTTTATTATTATTTTATTACTCTTTTACATGTTTGTCACAATAAAGGGAGAAGTCTTTCTCTCTGTTGAACATTTTGGAGTGTTTTGTGTCTACAAAAGTGTCTGACAAAGCTGATTGACTGACTATGCTTTGATAGACTTTTAAAAGTCAGTGGTATGTATTATACTTTCTGATAATAAGGTTGTTTATGGTATAACATTGATGGTGACTTAGTTTGAAAATGGTTATCTGTGCCTTCGGATAACGGAGTCAAATATATATGTATATATTTTTTTCCCCCAACAGTGTCTGAGGAGGAGTTTTACTGCGAAAGCCAATTAATTGGTTGTTGGACTATTCTTCCTCAAACGTGTCATTAGCACAAGCCCGTAGCAATTATCTATCAATGGGACTGAAGTCCACTCGATGCTAGACAGTCCTCTGAACTGCCAGGCAGGTCAATAAAAGCTGGATCATGCAAATGCTGTCCTCAGCGTCCGGTTAAGGACCTGTTTATGATAAATGATATGCAAGCCTTAACATTTCTAGAAGAAATCCTGCAGTTCCAACACCAAGGGTGAGGAAGTGCCCTTCTAAGAGTGTTGTGAATTCCCACTTGCAATTTGTCTCTGCTGTTGCCAGTAACGGCAAACTCGGTGCACAGCTTGAAAATGGTACCAGGGCTGACAAGACATAATCCTGTCTTGTCTGCATCCCAGAATACCAGCTCCCAGTTAACCTATGCCACAGGCCTTAGTCTGAAGGGACAAATGTAGCATGTTCATACTTGAAGAGTACACAGTGTCAACAAAGTTGCAAGATCCATGCACAGATGTGCTACCAATAATCTGCCAGTCAGATGCTGTTCTCACACTCAGAGTTCTGATGTGTCGCAGCATTGAAATGCTGCAATATTGTCTGTCTCACAAAGCGCTATTCACTTGCTGCAGCTAGCTTTGTCTGGTAAATGTGATTTTTTTTTGACAGACATATGTGTAGGTGAGTGATTTAGCTTCAAAAATAAGTATGTTTTGTTATTGTAGATTTTTATCAAGTAATGTTCTAACAACTTAAAAAAAAACTGTATCTTTTCAAGAAATGCTACTTCCTCTCAAATTGATTGTCTTGTTACAACTAACCACTTCAAAGCAACTAGCACCAATGTTCCTGCCGCATCAAAAAGGGGGAAGACCATTACAAGATTGGCTCCTATTTTTAATGAAGAGTGGTGAAATTTCTATATATTTGAAGAAAATTCACATTAGACTTTTAACTTGATCAAGAGAAAAGAACATAGTAGAAAAGGCATATAGGAAATTTTGAGCCATCCTTTTCATTGTCTCTCAGTAGTGATAACTTCATTGTATTAATTAAAATAAATAAATAAATAAAACCCTATTCAGAATATAGTTTCTGGGGCCCTACTAAACATGGTGAACAGGTTGCCCGAAAGCTAAACCTGCTCTGTAAAGTCCATTTTGATCAAATTGAGCGTTCTGAAGTATGACAATTACTAGTTTCATCTAAACCTCCACCTTGGATCTTAGATGTTGCCCTAACCAATCTATTTAAGTTTTTCTTTTCATAACCATCCTCATTTTATGCAAAATAATTTTTAGGAGGCAGTGATTAAACCTCTAAGTCAGCCACTCTTGATTAAGAATCCCAAATGTAAACTTAAAAGGCATTATCTTGCTTAAGGCTACAATTCAAATGTTTTGTCCACTTACACTGTGATGACCTGTTTGAACACTTTCACTCAGGTTTCAGTTCAACTTCTAAATCATACACTTTGCATTTCTGCTCTGCGTCTGACCGCGAAACCATGTTTGGACTAGGCAACTGAAGGAGCTGCTGTTGCTACTACCTATACATCCTACACATCTTCCAGTGTGTCCACACACACACACCAGAGCGTCTACTTTTTTCTGCGTCTTTAACGTCCAGCTGTTCATGGCAGATGAGCTTTACTCTAGAGGATGTGTCCTCTTTTTTTAAACACGACACCTCCTTCCAATCCTTGTTCACTATAAGAGAGATTTCTGAAAATGTAACTCCGCTGTTGACACTTTTATTCAGAGGAAGGACCGAGACAAGCCACTGATTCATTGTAATCTGCTGGACCTTTCTGGATACGTAGCTTTTTACGAAGTGCAATAATAAACTGAACTTGGCTGTATCGTATTATTACCCTGATTAAATTGCAACAAATTAAATGTCTACATGATCTGATTCATCTGATTTATTTCGGCAGATAAGCTGGGTCTTTTTATCTGGTAAATTGGCGACATTTGTTGGGAATTGATACTAAAGAAAGAAAAAAAATAAACTAAACAGAATGGATCAAGAGTGTCTTCTAAATTAAAATAAATGACTACCCACAAGCATATAAAAAAAAAAATAGACTCTTAAAACAAGCAGTTCTTTATTTTGTTCTTTCTCACAGGACTGCTGCTAATTTATCAAAAAGTGTTAAAGCTGCTGAAGCAAACTGTGCCACACACCCGAGATACCGTCATTAGCATTTTCTGTCATAAAAGGCAGCATGACTTGTGACAGATGCAGGCTTCCAGTGCAGCATCATGACTGATAAAGCAGTTGACATGTTCCCAACAAAAGTAACTTCACTTTCCCTCTCTGTGTTGTTGAGACAAGCATAGCATGTCAATTAATTTCAGTATTCGAGTCTGATCATGTATAGTGGGGTGACATCACTGCGTGCGCTTAAAAACACAGAACTGCTCCTCACATCTGCTTTCGTCTACAGTTATTCAAACACCCTAACTATTACAGTGCTTTTACACACCACATCCTGATCAAAAGGCTGATTATAGAGTCATTATGTGGACATTAAGAAGCCACCGTTTCAAGCATTGCCGGAGGGTCTTTGTTAAAAAGGCATTTAAGCCACTTTACATGTTTTTTTTTTTTTGTTTTTTTTTATGACTGGATACAGCAAATGTAGGTACCATGAAAGTAATAAAAGAAATTTGATCATTTGAAATTGACTTAACCTCTCTTTTTTTACTGTCTGAGTTTAAGAAGTGAGACATCTACATGATTAATAGACGAACGCATCATGTCTTAAAAAATAGAAATTGCAAGAAAAGATGGATCTCATTTGTCGGCATGACGACATGTTCAAATGTACATTTGCAAAATTAATTAAGTAAATTCCGTGTAACCACATCCCCACACTTATTTCCCCACCGTTCCTTCTTTCCTTTTCACTCGACTCCTCATTGCTTTCTTCCATCATTGAAAATGTGAGTTGCCTCTCAGAGCAAGAAATAAGAAGTTGGTCCCACTTCACTGGCCAAAGTAATGGAGAAATGACTGAGGCAACGGTTATTTACAGCCTTTATTTATTTATTTATTTATTCAGACAGTATCTTATGCTAGGGTTGAAGAAAGAGGGAAAAAAATGTATTATTCATTTCTTATGCTGCTTTCTTTTGAAGATAATGTCCTGAGCATCATTTTCCTTCTCATCTGGATTTCTCATCAAACAAAGTGTTCCAGGAGTGCAAAACATGGAACTTATTTCTCAAAACAAATCTTGCTCAAGCTCAGCATTTTGCATTATGGGCTTAAACTGATTTTACTTTTTAACAAGTAAAATTTCAAGCTTTTGTATTTTTATTATTACTATTATTATGATTTTAAATCTTAATAAGACAAATGACAGAAAAAGACAAATGTCCATCTCAGAAGTGCATGCAAAACCAAATGCTAAGTTCATCGAGCAGGTAAGCCATACATAGTTAATGTAGCCACTCAGAGCTTTTTACTTTGGTTCTGCCTTTGATTCACTTCCCCCATTTCTTTTTGATCTGCCTTTATTGTTTGTATGACTTATTTTTTTTCGGAGTTTTGAAGTTTTTGTTTGTGTTTTATTCATGCTTGGTTTTGATCTCTGCTTCTACGACCTCTTTCACTTCATCTCTTACAACACACTTGTGTCTGTTGAAAGTAAGATTTTTAAAATGAAAGATGCAATGGTTAAGATAAAAGAAACCTGAACTAGAATAATAAAAATAATAGGATCTGCCAGACACTATGCAGCACCTGGCAAAACATGATGCCCTTTGAACATTTTCTGCATTTTGTTGCATTGCTTCCATAAACTCTGCTAATGGGATTTTATGTGATACACCAAGACGAAGCAGAGAATCTAAAGTATAAGTAAATTGGTACATGGCTTTTATTTTTTACTTTTTCACTACTAAAAAGAAATAGTCAGTGAGTTGAAACCCACAAGATTTACTCTGGATATCGTGCAGATACTGTGTGTGTGAGTGTGCTGTCCGTTATCAATAGCAGTCTTCAGTCTGGGCACAGAAGGGGTGCCACACAGTTCCGTTCTTGCCCCAATCCTTTTCTTAATCTATATGCTCCCTATGGTCTACATCTTTAAAATAAATAAATAAAAACATAGCATCTCATTTCACTGTTATACAGATGACTCAGATTTACCTGCAACTAAAACATAGATCTGTGAGTCCTCTGAAGATTTTATACATTTTTAGGATGTTGGATAGTTTTAAATTTTCTTCATTGGAGAAAAGAAAAAAAAACATCCGGAAATAGAGGTCATTGTGTCGTAGGCTTTTTAGGGTCTATGATTGTGACCCTTGACATATTTATGAAAAGGCCATTGTGGGAAAATTATTAGTGATTATTGAAGGTTTTGTCTTATTAAGATTTAAAGAAAAAAACTTCCCTCTTTCAAAAGGTTAACAATTTATGGAGAAGGGAGATCCTTCTTCTTAAATGCAAAACTATAACACAAACTCGAAAATTTCTGAAGAAAGTGTGCAGAAGTGTGTCCATCACTTTAGACCCAGCGTTTAAGCATTTTAGATTTGCCCTGAGGAATAAATCCATGCAGGTCTAACATGCGTGATCCACCACTAGAGTGCAATGACTGAAGCTTTTGTCAGGTCCATCATCATAGTGCTATGGCTGACCTAGTTCACCACAAAAATACAATGGATAAACCCCAAGAACAGTGGAATTCAGTCTGAGACTGACGACTATAAGCTTCGCACATGTGGTTCTTACGGTAGCCCTGAGGTGCAAAACACTACAACATTAACGAAGCACAATTACAAATTACAAAATCACTACAACATTAACGAAGCACAATTACAAATTACAAAATCACTACAACATTAACAAAAACACAACAACATTAACAAAAACACAACGACATTAACAAAACGGAAGAGGTAGGTCCCAGTGGGAGACCTAAGAAATCGCTGATTGGACTACAGCTCGTTTTACTTCTGAACCCGAAGTTTTTCTGGAGAGCCTTTTCACAGTGATGTCAGACAATGGGCGCCGTAACTCGAAGAGGTGTATCTTTACTTCTGGTGTGATTTTGCCTCGGGAAACCTGACTGAAAAATTTACGGATACTCATTATCTTAAGGATATACTAAAAGGTAAGGTTAATTACAACAGCATTTAAGTGTTAGCCGTTATTACTCATCAATCCACCATTCTCTAACTGCGTATATAATAAACAGCCTCCGATCGGAGAATAAACCAGCTAGCAGCAGCTTTAGCCACAGTTGGGAATATATATACGCCGCTGTCTGTCAGTGCTGTAACATTTAGAGGTTCATTTTCTGTCACACTCAGCCTCGATTTTTCTCGTTTTTCTCAATTTATGTCATCATTTTAACTCAGAATCCAACTAAAAGTAATAGCTCCCTTCTCGGGATCAAGCTGAACGTTTTGATACCACTTTTGTGGGTGGGCACGCAGCGGTATGAGCCGCATTAACGGTAACGGAAGAAAAATAAATAATATCCAGACATTCAATTGGGTGTAGAACAATAGGTGCCTGCCATGCAATGCATGGAGGGAGTGACTGACTTGCTAAGCAATAAACTGCTATAAACTGCTCTCCCTATGCATTGCTGTGGCAGGCCCCAACAAGCATGGCCAGGTGTGCACAAATCTGGAGCCACTAAGACGGAAACATAGCAGTACAGCCAGAAAGGTGTACGAGGTGCCCTTCTCTGCTTCTAATACATCCAGGGTGCGTGATTGATTTTTTTGCACAGGAGCTGGTGTCTTAATGTCCTAATGCATTGCTCTGTCACAAAGGGCTGCCTTGGCAAGCTGCCCTTTCCCCAGACTGATCTGTCACTCGATTGGATGAGACCAGGGTAAATAAATAAAGAGGGAGGCTGCGAAAGTCGAGCTGTAGGAGGACAAGGGATGGGCAACGAGGATGATTACACTGCCAGATAATCATAAAATATCCAACCACACACGGGCGTATTATTTTCCTATAAAACATACTCCTAAGCAGTTGTCCTGCACACACTGAGATTATTTCACAATGTTTATTGTTTCTCGTCTGGATATTGATTTGACAAGGTCGAGCCTGGTTTATATCAGGCCACAGGCTCCTGTTTTAATTCTTTGAGGCGGATGATTCCTCCAAAATCGATACACTGTTCGACAGCTTCTTTATGTACTTTCATGGCTCTGAAAAGATCTGAGAGGCTTACATTATTATGCTTTTGCTGCTCTAATTTCATCAACACATTCAAACCCATCTCTTCTGACTTTGTAGCAATTTGATTTCATTATAAAATACAGTCATACAGCAAGGTGTAAAGCAGTGGTTTCACAAAAATGCTTATGAGAACTGTTTTGTTAAAAAAAAAAAAAGAAAAGAAAAAGATTTCTCATTTGCTAAATCTCATAGTTGAACATTTACATTTAATAAGCTCACAATACTCAACACAAAGTCCATTTTAAAGTCACCAAACAGCAGAAACAGGATAAGAGGAGATTTTGTATTGATTGTCTAAAAAAATGAAAAAGTAGTACCCCCTGTAGGGAAGAGAACAGACTAAAAAGCATTTTTAATGGTCAAAATGACTGGAAAAGTGCCATATCAGTTAAGATCATTTAAATCAGAATAAACTTCTCCTGTTTCAGGTCAGGCTGAATCCAAATATATTTCTATTTGATAAATGCCAGAATAATTAAACAGACAACTTTTTAAATATGTTTTATTATTTTATTTTATTTTTTATTTTTTTCAAATTTTGAAATTTACATGTACACTAAGATTATGTATTTGCATAATTTGGGGAAATGCTAGTTTATTATGCAATGGCTTACTTGACGTTAATTAATTCACGGCATTTGGGCTAAATGTAGTACCACCTATAATATGTATTTTAAATTTACATAATGGACATTATTCATTATAAATTAAGGTGTATAGTTCAAGGATAACACCAGTCTGAAATAAATGAATAAAATTCAAACTGGTGGGAATTCAAACATGATACTTAATCATGTTTGTGATTAAGTATCTCTTTCATATTGTGATATTGCTCAGATAATAATAAAATTGGAGCATCAGTCAGCTCTAACAGTTTCAAAGTTTTTATTAGTAGCTTTAACTCCTTTGGATTCACAAAAATTACTGTTCTACTCAGAGACTTTAATAAAAAGGCAAATTGTTCATCATTGTCTCTTTTGGTCTTATCAATACCAGTTATGAAAGATGCTGTTTTTTTTATTAAAAAAAAATAAATAAATAAAAAAAATAAAGCTGTTATTTTTACTATCACTGTTTTTTATCATTTCTTTCTTCACATCAAACGGGCGGCAACAACAAGGATTCAACATAAAAGCGATGGCTGGGACACAAAAGACACCTGCAGACTGTAGAAAACTGGCAATCTAACAATGAAGGAGAAATCCTAAAACTGCCAATTGCTGCCTCGTGAGAAATCAATGGATTGAAGCATATTTGCTGCCAAGAAATTGTAATTTGCAGCTTCAGCGGAGTGGTAAAATGTAATGACCCCAACTGAACCAGAGAAAAATAAAATACATAAATAGAAAAAAACAGACTAAGGAATTAGCCTGCACCAAAAGTATTTATGTGTGCCAGCACATCTCCTAACGCCACTTCTTATTATATAAATGAATCATTTTTACACCGATAGGAAGAATAACAGACAGTCTACGCATGCACATGCGTCTCGCTCACGCTGAGGTTTAGATGGGATAAAATAGACGCTGGCTTGACTGTTTGCCACATTCCTCCGGTTCACCCTGCCCTTGTGCCCTTCTTGTTGAAAACTGCATGGCGCTCAAGAAACCATAATCAGGAAGTTTGATTCGACAACAAACTACATGCACACTTGACTGGTCCCACTGGTGCTGGAGAAAAAAACCAATAAAGCATCCGAGAGCAAATGGCAAGCTCTAACCAAGCAACAGAAACAAAGAAACTGCAGGACACAGACAACTCTCTGCTGTGATGCTGAAGTAAACACTGAACTTTTAACCCACAGTCAGAACTCGCTGTTGTTTCTTTGCTCTTTTCTGTTTGTATCCCTTTTTTTTTTGTCTGTTTTATAGTGCAGATTTGCAGCAGCTAGGTTAACACTGTGACCCAGGGGAAGAGGATTTTCTTGTTTGTGTGTATGTTGTTTTTTTTTGTCAGAAGTCCTGAGGGAAGTGACAGTGCTCCTGTATGAGTGTGCTGGTTTGTTTTTGGAGAACCTGTCCTTTTAGGTGCCAAAGTTATGGCATAGCTTCACAGCCAATAGTTCAAACTGTGCTGCATGCGTGCTGACAGAAATCACCACTTTGCGTTTTTATATGTGTGCATCTGTGCATTTTGTGTCAAGGAGTGAGGGCAAAGTGATTTACTCCTCCCTTATGCTTTAAACACATTACAGAGTCTGTCTTTACTCAGACAGCAGCTGCCAAGGAACAGCTAGTTTTGCTCTGACGAGTGCCAGTTGTTATTGCACATCTGGAGACAGATATTAATTCCTTTTATTTAGAGCTTTGAATGCTCAATGAGGCTCTTTTCATTGTCAGTGTTCTGGAAGCTTGGAAGTTATGGCACCTTTACTTTGCCATAGTGGAGTTTAAAATATGGTATTCTAGAGTCTGTTCACCCATGCAGTCCTCTGTCAATTGTCTTCCAGTTAAAAAAAGGAAAAATATGGGTTTCAAGAATCCAGGACCAAAACCCAGACATTCCTCCCCAGCAAAATATTTGGTGTGTTTTGGAGGACCCCAGTGCTTTCCAAAAGCCAGAGAGGCATCCTCCACAAATGCCTGAACGGACTCATTATTTTCGGCTTTCCCCATGTCTGAATATCCTTCTCCCCATATCTCTAGCAACGAGTCTAACCACTCCACAAGGGAAGCCAATGACACCCACTTGTTTCTTTTAATAATCATCAATATCTAATGACCACAGGTGACGGTGATAATACAGATGGACTGATAAATTGAGAGATTTGCCTTTACCCTGACAAACCACAGGAGCACCTTCATTAAAGCAGCCCTGACCCAAATCCATATATTCTACAAAAAGCAAAGAACCAAACCCAAAGTTCCCACACTCTTCCCTCCTTGATTATGCCTTAAGTTCCTGATCAAGAACACCACAACAGGATCAGCTGTTGTAATCGTGCATGCTACAGTTAGTGAGCTCTAATTGCAGGTCCTTTTTTTTTCATTAGGAGATAATCATGATTCTGGTCATCTCTATCAACTGTGTCTATACCAGATGCCTGAACTTCATATATTCCGCTGTGATAAATGCTGGTTGTGTGGTCATAAACCTTCCACACACAGGACGGACACCTGCATCTTGAGACAAATCACATTACCAATAAATTTTATGAGCATGGCTTAAACCAGTTGGATCCTGTTTACTTGATTTTGAAATAAGCACAGTTCTGCTTACTGAACTCTTTCAGCCTTGAGCCCTTTGAGCGTTGCTGATACTGTTGTTGTTAAACTCTTGTGGATATTCAATCATGAGCTACTGGAATGAGGGGGGACTGTGGGAAGCAATCTTCAATCCTCCGGCCGTTATAACACCAAAGCTTCCACGCTTCAGTGTGACCCGTCATCTTTCAACTTTGGTGGCTCAGCACTCGTCTGCTTGAAGTGGTAATGGCCTAAAATGGAGGTCATATCACGCAGGGTCATTATCTGCAAAGGCACATTAGGCGATTATCTCTGCAGCTGTTCTTTGTGGGTCACTGCGGTCTGCAGTTAAAGCTGTCTGCGAGAGAAGAATAACTCGACTTTTTCACACGGTTGGGCTCATCAACAATATGGACACCCACGCACTAGTAAATGTCATCACACACTCGGAGTGCACTAAACAAATTGAAGTTTTTCTAGAATGCTTCCCCCACCACCTTCAATACGTTTGGATTTAGCACCACAACATGATGCAGGAGGACAAAAAAAAACAAACAAAAAAACAGGATAAGTAAAGGCATCAAGTAAAATAGACCGATTGAAATTTCTTGCAATGGATCTTTTTCACCAGCTTCATCAGCTGAGCATCTAATTAAGACTAATTAGTAGTCACTGGGGAAACAGGCAGGCTTAAAAAGTCCTTAATTAATGTGTGGACTCATGATGCCCAGGCATAACAACTTCCTAAGCACCTGCTTAGCACAATGCACCATATTAACCTTCTGCTGCTTCCAGGCCCCCCTTCTGAATCTTTAACAAGCAATTGCAACCACTGATCAGCAGTGAGATCTGAGCTGGGCACTCTCACATTGATCAGTGGATTAATGGCTTTATCTAGTGTTCTCCATGGCTGAACTAAATATTTATTTAATTTTTATTTTTTTGAGAACTTTGAACTGATCAGTGCTGCTTTTCACATCAAAAACATGAGGTGAGAGGAAGCCCATCTCTGCATCTTCAAACAGTGCTCAATTCAGAAGTAAATAAAATATTTAAACTGCAATATTTTAGGAAGGGACAATTTTTTTCCCCATACTTTATGCATAAAGAATGAAGTTGAAGCTTGACGTATTTGGGTTCTTGTTGTTTGTGTATAGATTGATCCTAATGGACTCTGTAAAGTTACGCGCATAATTTGTAATAATTAAAAAAATTCATTGGAAGAAGTTCAGAAACAAACCAGTAAAAAACTATGGCAAGCTGTTTTGGAAATTAATTGCACATTTTCTAGTGCCACCTGTCATCTAATATATGCTGCGGCTGTTCATATATACCAAAAAAAAAAAAAGCTAAATAAATAGTTG